>NC_084627.1:37418741-37683741 GCF_033978795.1 Nerophis ophidion
TCTCCACAAAACGAGCGCCCACATTTTGGTGTTCGTGTGTTGTTGTTTGTTTTTTGTTTTTTTTGGCTGGGCTGACATACTAGCTAAGCTTCGCTTTGTCTTACCGTTCTTAATTTCCAGTGGTGGGTGTGGAAGAGGACTGCGCTGACTGGCCTCGCCGCCTGCCGACCGTCCACAGAACTCGTTTGGAATTCACGGGAACGAGCACAGCCATCTCACTAAAGGAAAGTTAAGAAAAAAGACCCCACTGAAATATGACACTTCCGGAAAGGCGTTTTCAAAATAAGAGGCCGTGCGCGTAATCGAAGAAAGGCGAGAATGAATGTGAAGAAATGTTTATTTATGCAACCAAACTAAAAAGATATATATATATATATATATATATATATATATATATATATATATATATATATATATATATATATATATATATTTATATATATACATATATATATATATATATGTATATATATATATATATATATGTATATATATATATATATATGTATATATATATATATATATATATATATGTATATATATATATATATATATATATATATATATATATATATATATATATATATATATATATATATATATATATACATATATATGCATATTTATATTTATATATATATATATGTATATTTATGGGCTTCACGGTGGTAGAGGGGTTAGTGCGTCTGCCTCACAATACGAAGGTCCTGCAGTTCTGGGTTCAAATCCAGGCTCGGGATCTTTCTGTGTGGAGTTTGCATGTTCTCCCCGTGAATGCGTGGGTTCCCTCCGGGTACTCCGGCTTCCTCCCACTTCCAAAGACATGCACCTGGGGATAGGTTGATTGGCAACACTAAAGTTGGCCCTAGTGTGTGAATGTGAGTGTTAATGTTGTCTGTGTTGGCCCTGCGATTAGGTGGCGACTTGTCCAGGGTGTACCCCGCCTTCCGCCCGATTGTAGCTGAGATGGGCGCCAGCGACCCCAAAAGGGAATAAGCGGTAGAAATGGATGGATGGATGTATATTTATATATATATATATATATATATATATATATATATATATGTATTTGTATATGTATATATATATATATATATATATATATATGTATGTATACACATACACACACACTTACATACATATATATATACATGTATATATATATATATATATATATATATATATATATATATATATATATATATATATACATACATATATATATATATATATATATATATATACATACATATATATATATATATATATATATACAGTGGGGCAAAAAAGTATTTAGTCAGCCACCAATTGTGCAAGTTCTCCCACTTAAAATGAAATGATGACAGTGTTGTGATCCGATTCCCGGATCACATCTTTTGTAAATATTTGAGTCTTTTGTGTTTCTTGTTTATGGTTTGACTCTTCCGATTCTTAGTTAGTGCACTTCCTTGTTTATATTAGTCACCATGGTTTCGTCATCTGTTCCACCTGCACTGGCGCCCGGCGCACACCTGTCGTTGATTACCATATCTGTATTTATACCTGCCTCCTCCCTTTGTTCTGCCTGAGTTCTTCACTTGCTTTATGCAACAGGCACGTTCGATTATCTGGTCCTGTTATTGGCTTGGTAAGTTCCACCTTAGCTTTTGGACTTTTACTCAGTGCTAGTGTTGGCCTAGCTCCCCGTGCGTTGCACGCGTTTTCTTTTACCTTTGTACCAGTGTTCTTTTGTCATTTTATATATTAAATCCAGCTCCTACCTACTAACTTGCTTGTCTGGTCCCATGCATCTTGAGTTGACCACTTCACATCTCAATGCGTTCCGAACGTGACAGACAGAGGTCTGTAATTTTCATCATAGGTACACTTCAACTGTGAAAGACAGAATGTGGGGAAAAAAATCCAGGAATTCACATTGTAGGAATTTTAACGAATTTATTTGTAAATTATGGTGGAAAATAAGTATTTGGTCAACCATTCAAAGCTCTCACTGATGGAAGGAGGTTTTGTCTCAAAATCTCACGATACATGGTTCCATTCATTCTTTCCTTAACCCGGATCAATCGTCCTGTCCCCTTAGCAGAAAAACAGCCCCAAAGCATGATGTTTCCACCCCTATGCTTCACAGTTGGTCTGGTGTTCTTGGGATGCAACTCAGTATTCTATATATATACATATATATATATACATATATATATACATGTATATATATATATATATATACACATATATATATATATATATATATATACACATATACATACATATATACTTACATACACATACATATATATAAATATATGTATGATCTACCTCACACATATATATATATATATATATATATATATATATATATATATATATATATATATATATATATATATATATATATATATATATATATATATATGAGGTAAATCACGTTGACATGGTCATTTAAAAAGTAGCTCACCTTCTAAAAAAGTTTGCAGCCCTGAATTAATCTGTGCATGTACAGTATGTAACACACCCCATATGCAGCTTATATACCAGAAAAAAAGAAGACGAGGCAAACTGTATTCAGCAAGTATCTTGACCCTTATTGATTGTTTTTCAAAAAGCAACTAGAAATAAATCTAAGGACTATCTTTCCTCATCATCAAGTAGATTTAATGGAGTCCAGGTATCTAAAGCAGACATTTTTTTTCGTTTTATTTTTTTTAATGAGATTCTCCGTTAAGTCTCTGTATGTATTGGGACTATTGTAGCTAAAAAGCCTTTTCAATACTGACTGGAAGTCAGTACTACTGGATTGCCTGATTGGATAATGTCCACATTTGTTTAAGAAAGGTAAAGGTTATTCCAGATTACTTGTGAAGGCCCTCTCTTTTGACCTGCAAGGCAGTGATCCCGTACAAGCCCCCACAACAAAAATGAGGGGCGACAACTATGTGAAGGCCAATCAAACGCATTTCAAAGTAAGTTATTGTAAACTTACATGAAGGTAATAATCATAAAATTAGTACGTTAAACATACTTGCCAACCCTCTCAGATTTTCCGGGAGACTCCCGAAATTCAGCGCCTCTCCCGAAAACCTCCCGGGACAAATTTTCTCCCGAAAATCTCCCGAAATTCAGGCGGAGCTGGAAGCCACGCCCCCTTCCAGCTCCATGCGGACCCGAGTGACGTGTCGACAGCCTGTTTTCACGTCCGCTTTCCCACAATATAAACAGAGTGCCTGCCCAATGACGTTATAACTGTAGAATGATCGAGGGCGAGTTCTTGGTTTCTTATGTGGGTTTATTTTTAGGCAGTCTCATTAACGTCCTCCCAACAACACACAACAACAGCAGTCACGTTTTTGTCTACCTTAAAGCAATTTGTATGCCATTAACAGCAATGTTGTGACACTCTTAAACAGGACAATACTGTCATCTACTGTGCAAGAAATATGTGACAATAACATCTACGGCTTTTAAAGCAGTGGTTCTCAACCTTTTTTCAGAGATGTACCCCCTGTGAACATTTTTTTAATTCAAGTACCCCCTAATCAGAGCAAAGCAATTTTGGTTGGAAAAAAAGATAAAGACGTAAAATACAGCACTATGTCATCAGTTTCTGATTTATTAAATTGTATAAAAGTGATAAATATTGCTCATTTGTAGTGGTCTTTCTTGAACTATTTGGAAAAAAAGATATAAATAACTAAAAACTTGTTGAAAACTAAACAAGTGATTCAATTATAAATAAAGATTTCTACACATACTGCGATGAGGGGGCGACTTGTCCAGGGTGTACGCCGCCTTCCACCCGATTGTAGCTGAGATAGGCACCAGATCCCCCGCGACCCCAAGGGGAATAAGCGGTAGAAAAATGGATGGATGAATAGGTGTAAATATACTCCTCCCCTCCTAACCACGCCCCCAACTACGCCCCCGTCCCCAACCTTGGCCCTCACCCAATACCCGACCACACCCCCCAACCCCCACTTCCCGAAATCGGAGGTCTCAAAATTGGCAAGTATGATGTCAAATTAGTTTAGTGTTAGTTTATGGCGATGGTTACAAAGATGGATGGCTGCAATACTGAAGGTCTGAAGAGAGGGCCGTGACATTCTGGAGAGAAGAGTCTGTACAGTAGTCCAACCTTAAAAACTAAAGATGCAATGCAGCTTTTGCCCTGGTTGTGGAACACTGGACCAGCTCTATCTAAATTTTGTAGAGTAATGAGTGTGACTGTCCACAACCAGTCCACAAGGGCTCTCTGGACTTGGACTTGCTGTCTGTGATCCACTATTGGCTGGCTATCCACCAGTTTAGACTCAGTTTCACAGCTGGACAAACAACCATCTTACCTGGAAGTTGACACTAGCGCCACCTGCAGACTCTCCGCAAACACGACGAGTTGAGTTTATACCAAAATGGATACATGGATGATACAGCAGAGGATTGGGAGAATGTCATGTGGTCAGATGAAACCAAGATAGAACTTTATATTAATATATTATACTGTTACTTTTCATTCTGCTATTCAGCAATTCACTGTAATGATGACAATACATTGAATCTAATTTAATTTGCATATCAGTTAACATCATACATATATCTCTTTGGTTTTTCATCATTATATCATTTCATTTTATTCTTGGAATCCTATGTTTTTATTATCAGACCGTAATACTCAATGGTGTCACATACTCTTCTCTTCAGATGCACTGTTGAAGTTTCTAAATCCCGTTGTCCGTGCAGCACAGACAACAGCAAAGGAGCTGTGTGAAGAAATGAATGCGGAGGCTGAACTCAAACAAAAGCGATTGAGAACCACCAAAAGGCACTTCGGTTATGACTCTCCAGATGAGCCCATACAAGATGCACTAAAAGGCCGACTGAAACCCACTACTACCCACCACGCAGTCTGATAGTTTATATATCAATGATGAAATATTAACATTGCAACACATGTCAATACGGCCTTTTTTAGATTACTAAATTGCAAATTTAAATTTCCTGGGAGTTTCTTCTTGAAAACGTCACGTAATGATGACGTATACGTTTGACATCACGGACTGTTAGGAATATGAGCGCTGCGCACACACACACAGCTGAAAGTCGTCTGCTTTAACCGCATATTTACACAGTATTTTGGACATCTACGTTGCTGAATCTTTTGCAATTTGTTCAATTAATATTGGAGAAGTCAAAGTAGAAAGATGGAGTTGGGAAGCTTTAACCTTTAGCCACACAAACACACGGTGATTCCTTGTTTAAAATTCACAGAGGTGAAACTTTACTATAGATCACAGCGAACATGGATCCCGACCGAATGTCAACCAGCAGGTTTCGGTGAGAGAATTTTGGTAAAAAGCCGCTTCTTAACGGAGATCAGCTGAGCATGTGCCGCCCATAAAGCTGCCGTCGACTTCCCTGAGACACTGCACGTCAACACACCCGTGGACGTACACCTCCGACTATCAGGTACTGTTAAACTCACTAAAACACTAGCAACAGAATTATCCTAGTAAATGTGTCTAAAAAAATCTGCTATTTTTTTTTACTTATTTATTTTATTTTTTTTCTAGTCCGTCGCTATCAATATCCTCAAACACAAATCTTTCATCCTCGCTCAAATTTTCGTCGTTTTCTCGGTCCGGATAGCTGTTTTTGTTGGAGGCTCCCATTAAAAACAATGTGAAGATGTGAGGATCCATCAACATGTGACGTCATCGTCTGTGACTTCCGGTAAAGGCAGGGCTTTTCTGTTAGCGACCAAAAGTTGCAAACTTTATCATGGATGTTCTCTACTAAATCTTTTCAGCCAAAATATGGCAATATCGCGAAATGATCAAGTATGACACATAGAATGGACCTGCTATCCAAGTTTAAATAAGAAAATCTCATTTCAGTAGGCCTTTAAAAAATGGAAACATGTTTTGGGGTAGTCGATACAGCCATCTCTTCACTTGATGAGAGATTTCATAGCCCTGGAGAAGTGAATGACAAGTTTGGAGTACTCCTCAATTTCCACAACTTACAAAAAGAAGAGCTGCTACAGCATTGCCAAACCCTGAGTACTACTCTGACCCAGGACAGTCAGCTGGACATTAATGGCACAGATCTTGCAATGGAAATGCAGAATTTCCCACCATTACAATCAAAGAATATGACAAACATGGAACTCTTGACCTTCCTGCACGAGAATAAGCTGGCAGAAATTTACCCCAATATGTGGGTTGCACTGAGAAGCTCTGCCACTCTTCCTGTTTCAGTGGCTGCTGCTGAAAGAAGCTAAGCGCAAACTCAATAAAATCTACCTGAGATCTACTATGATGCAAGCAGGTCTCAGTGGACTTTCCATCGTAAGCATAAATCATGTGGTCTCAAATCAGTTGTCATATGATGATGTTGTAGATGACTTTGCTGCAAGAAAGACTAGGAGAGTAAGGCTGGAGCACAGGGGTCGGGAACCTTTTTGGCTAGGAGAGCCATACAAGCCAAATATTTGAAAAGGTATTTCCGTGAGAGCCATATAATATTTTTTACAACTAAATGCGTGCATTTTTTAAGTAAGACCAACATTTTTAGAGTATAATAAGTCTGTTATTCTTTTTAATAACATTGTTATTCTGAAGTTAACGAGCCATAAATAAAATACTTCTTACCATTAATGCGACTTCTTGTACAGGTGCAGTAGAAACTGGATGGATGGATTAAAATGCAAGAGAATGTTTTATATTTCGAACGTTATTTTTGACACTTTGATTACCAGCGGAATTATTCATTACTTACCATGTTAAGCAATGTCAGCTAGGATTTATCTGAGAGCCAGGTGCAGTCATCAAAAGAGCCACATCTGGTTCTAGAGCCATAGGTTTCCTACCCCTGCTGTAGGTTGATGAGGGGCTGGTGTACAGTCATTTGTAAGTCATTCTAGTTAATGCAATATAAAAAAGCACAAATAGAGAACTCTGTAGATCCCCTTTTTTTGTAATATAGTTGTTAAAGTCATGCTGGTGTTGTGTCTTGAGTGAGGATTGGATCCCAAGATGCAGAGACGGGAGGCGGAGTTGAATCCCAAAAGAAGATTGTCTTTAATAAGTTGAAAAAGGATAACTCAAGGCGATGGGGCAAAAGCGCACACCATGGAAGAGGACTAAACTGAAGGAGGACTCTCGATGGTCAGCAACAGGTTCGACAAAAAACTTCTCTCGCTTACTGGGGAACCTAAAATCTTGCCTAGGGCGCCAGATTGGTTAGGGCCGGGCCTGAACCTCGCTTCCATACTGTGCAGGGGTGTCAAACTCAAATACAGAGTGGGCCAAAATTTAAAACTGAACAAAGCTGCAGGCCAAGGTTGAACAAATTAACCTTTTAATAGGTACCCAAATAATTTTTGCAATGAATATTGAACAAGCAAGGCTTAAATAGGGCAGCACGGTGGTGCAGGGGTTAGTGCATCTGCCTCACAATACGAAGGTCCTGAGTAATCTTGGGTTCAATCCCGGGCTCGGCATTTTTCTGTGTGGAGTTTGCATGTTCTCCCTGTGACTGCGTGGGTTCCCTCCGGGTACTCAGGCTTCCTCCCATGGAACAGGCAGAGCTTATATAACGTAATAGTTCAAAATCAACTTTCAAAAAACAAATGAAAAAACATCAGTTGTGTATTAAATAAAATTTCATTTAAAAAATTAATGCCTCTTTTCTATTTGCAGCCTTCTGAGGTAAATATCAACATTAACTTTTTCCACAGGCTAATAAATTCGAAAATAAAATAAAAATGAAGTGGGCGGGGTTTGGTGGTAGCGGGGGGTGTATATTGTAGCGTTCCAGTAGAGTTAGTGCAGGAAGGGGTTCTGGCTATTTGTTCTGTTGTGTTTATGTTGTGTTACGGTGCGGGTGTTCTCCTGAAATGTGTTTTGTCATTCTTGTTTGGTGTGGGTTCACAGTGTGGCGCGTATTTTTAACAATGTTAAAGTTGTTTATACGGCCACCCTCAGTGTGACCTGTATGGCTGTTGACCAAGTATGTGTGTGTGAAAGCCGCATATATTATGTGACTTGGCTAGCACGCTGTTTATATGGAGGAAAAGAGGACGTGACGACATGTTGTAGAAGACGCTAAAGGCAGTGCCATTAAGGCACTTCTCCCAATATTGTTGTCCGGGTGGAAATCGGGAGAATGGTTGCCCAGGGAGATTTTCGGGAAGGGCACTAAACTTGGGAGTCTCCCGGGAAAATCGGGAGGGTTGGCAAGTATGAGTATTAGCGGTGAATGTGGTATTACCGGCGGGCCAGCTGTAATGTTAATTTGATATTGCCTCAAGGGCCAAATGAAATTAAACGGCGGGCCCCTGCCCTTTTTTGCCTCGTCTTAAAAAGTGCCCTCTGCCCGTAAGTTTTTTATTTTATTTTTTTATTTTTTTGTTTTTTTCTTTAAACAACGTTAATAAATTCCTGTCAGGGATGTAATATAATAAAAAAATTAAAAAAGCGGTACAAAAACTCCACGTTTTCTTGTAATACCGGATTGTTTGAGCCTGCTGCTTCCGCCAGAGAGAGAGAGAGAGGGCGAGTGAGTGAGTAAGTGAGAGGAGAGAGAGCCAACGGCGCCCCTGGCAGACGTGACAGTGGAGCAACTTGAAACTGTGAGTTATGGTCTAGTCGCCGTCCACTTATTCAGCATCTAATATGGGTTATATTTCAGAAAAAACGCTGTATTATTCTATTATTCAATGTGTCAGCTTCTGTTTTTGCCGGACGTCGGAGCACGGCGCGTCAATTCCGCACAGAGCAGAGCGGATCGTGCGAGACAGGAAGTAGTGTACAAAATACAAAATAAAACACAGGGTTAATTTTCAAAATAAAAAGCAATGTGTTTACGGCGGATCACATTTCTCTCACAGTAGAGGTTTCGATATAAAGTTTATTGTGACTTTGCTATTACTGTGTGGGTTAACAAAATTATAATGATAATGATAACAATAATAATGATAATAATTATTATTATTATTAATAATAATAATAATAATTTCAGCATTCTGGGGATATAATATGTAGGTTATCTGTTAGGAATATTACCATCTGTATTTAAACTTGATTCATGTTGATTATGCCTGCAGCACGATGCCAAAAAAAGAAAGGATACAGGAAAGGAAGGAGAAGGAGCGCCAGGATGCAGCTAAGGGTAGCAGACCTCTTAATGCATGGCTAAAACCAAGTACTAGCACCAGAATTCAAGAAAGACCACAGACCTCAGAAAGTGTCACACCTGAGATGGAGGCAAAGACCTTAGAAGCAACACCTGAGAGAAAAGAGGCTTTGGATGCAACTCGTGACACAGCATTCCATGGAAGCCCTGAATTTTAAATTGCTTACTTTTAACAATAAATAGCCCAATAATAAACCAGTGTTTTGTTGCTTTTCATGTCTTCCAAGCCTATGATAATGGGAACTAACTCATTATGACAATAATTTGTTGACACAAAATAAATGGCAATCACTTTTACCTACAAAGGACACGCAGCTAAGTAGTTAGCTTCATATTAGCAAATTTAATTTTACATTTATTTCCATATTGTGTAAAGGATAAAAAAAAATGTCCTGCCCTTTTATGACTTTGAGCCCCTGCCTCTCTATAATCATGTGGTCCTATCGGAGGTAAGAGGTGTACCCAAGTTCAGCCCAGCAAACACGTGGCCCTAGGCAGAGTGGTCATGGGGCGGTACCTACCTGCAGTCGTCCTCAATCAGCTCCAGATGATAACAGCTGTGTTTAATCACCAATGCAGGACACCTGGGTTCTGATCAGCCTGGGCCATAAATCCAGCGGCTTGAACCTTGGCTCACTTTACCTCTGCATAGGACGCTGTCGGGCGGTAAGATGCACACTCCACCTTCTTTCTAACAGAATGCTTGATGTATATACTATAGCAGGGGTCGGGAACCTTTTTGGTTGAGAGAGCCATACAAGCCAAATATTTTCAAAAGTATTTCCGTGAGAGCCATATAATTTATTTATTTTTAACACTGAATACAAAATGCGTGCATTTTTAAGAAAGACCAACATTTTTAGAGTATAGTACGTTTCTTATTCTTTTTAATAACATTGTTACCAACAATAAATAAAACACTTCTTACCATTAATGCGACTTCTTGAACAGGTGTGGTAGAAACCGGATGGATGGATGAAAATGCATGAGAATGTTTTATATTTTGAACGTTATTTTTGACAATACAATGCTGAAATGCTGTCACATACACCTCTGAAATGCTCTCACATAAACAACTGAAATGATATTTTCTCTCACACACACTACTGAAACACTCTTATACACACTACTGAAATGCTCTCACATAAACAACTGAATTGTTTTTCTCTCACACACACTACTGAAAAACTCTTATAGACACGACTGAAATGCTCTCACATACACTACTGAAATGCTCTCTAATAGTCTAATAATCTATTAGGGACGGCGTGGCGCAGTGGCAGAGTGGCCGTGCGCAACCCGAGGATCCCTGGTTCAATACCCATTTAGTACCAACCTCGTCACGTCCGTTGTGTCCTGAGCAAGACACTTCACCCTTGCTCCTGATGGGATGGTTAGCGCCTTGCACGGCGGCTCCCTCCATCAGTGTGTGAATGTGTGTGTAAATGTGGAAGTAGTGTCAAAGCGCTTTGAGTACCTTGAAGGTAGAAAAGCGCTATACAAGTACAACCAATTTATTTATTTATTTAAAACACTACTGAAATGCTCTCACAAACAGAGTGTTTCAGTAGTGTGTGTGAGAAAAAACATTTCAGTTGTTTATGTGAGAGCATTTCAGTAGTGTGTATAAGAGTGTTTCAGTAGTGTGTATAAGAGTGTTTCGGTAGTGTGTGAGAGAAAAACATTTCAGTTTTTTTTGAGAGCATTTCAGTAGTGTATGTAAGAGGTAATTCTGAATAATGTCCTTAACGGCCCCTCATAATTTGCAGTCATTTTACACAGACCATAATAATACTCATACGTTGACATTCCATCAAGCGGTACGGCTTCATACCTCACCAAAGTTGTACTAAAAACATTTTGACAGATTCTGGATCGCCGTGTGTAGTAATGTTCTATTTTCTCAATGGAGCATTTAAAGTTTTGGCGTTGTATAATGACATCATCTTGCAGTCTACCTGCATCACATATGTGTGACTGCCATTTACTGGTCACACTTATCATTACACCATGTACCAAATATAATAGCTGCGAGGTCGGTAAGAAAAACAGAATGATTCCGTTTATTAGGCGCATCGGGTTTTAAGGCGCACTGTTGATTTTTGAGAAAATGAAAAGCTTTTAATTGCGCCTTATAGTCCGAAAAATACGGTATCTCTCTTGTGCTTCACAATACAGACAAATATGAAAACACACACATGAACACAAAACTCAGAATTAAAAGTGTCTACATACTTTGATCTTGTATTGTCCTTTTAGTATCTCTTGGTCAACCTCCACACTATGTCAATGTTTACATTCCTTTGAATTGTTGCATAACTGACAGAAGATTTTCACTGCGTTTTTGGATTCTGATGTGCTCCTCCTTCATCCTCTCTTGCTCATGCAGCACCTCCTCCTGTAATTATAGTAAACACAATTTACAGGTGTGCCTACACATGTTTTGGACAGTGACATAGTTTTTATGATAAACCCCTTGAATACACCAATTAAAGTTAAAGTACCACTGATTGTCACATACACACTAGGTGTGGTGAAATTACCTTCTGCATTCGACCCATTCCCTTGTTCCACCCCCCTGGGATGTGAGGGGATCAGTGAGCAGCGGCCCCCAATTGCAACCCTTGATGCTGAGTGCCAAGCATGAATGTAATGGGTCCCAATTTTACAGTGTTTGGTATGACTCGGCCGGGGTTTGAACTCACGACCTACCAATCTCTGGGTGGACACTCCAACCACAAGGCCACTGAGCAGGTAACTATTAGATTTGGATTGAAATAACCCATATGGGTTGCGTCTTCCCGCTTATCTGAAGTTCAGTCAGGAGCACAGCAGCTTAAGCAGAGAAGCCCAGACCCTCCCTCTCCGAGGCCCCCTCGACCAGCTTCTCCTAGGGGATCACGAGGAGTTCCTAGTCCAGCTGAGAGACATAGTCTCTGCAACCTATCCTGGGTCTTCCCCGAGCCCTGGTTGTCCAGGGGGCATAACCAGGTGCCCGATCCCCCTCTTCCGGCTTATTTTGATGTGGAGGAGCAGCTACTTTACTGTGAGTTCCTCCAGAATGACAGAGTTTCTAACCCTATCTCGAAAGGTAGAGCAGAAGAAACTTATTGTCCTATCAATCACTACCCAAAACTGATGACCATAGGTGAGTTTAGGAATTTACTGTAGATCAAATGGTAAATTAAGAGCTCTGCCTTCCGGCCTCGCTCCCTCTTCACCACAACGGACCGATGCAGGGTCCGCATCACTGCAGATGCTAGTCAAACTCATTATCCAAGTACATCAACTCCTCTACTTGGAGCAAGATCTCTTTGCAGCCCACTTTTTTTCCATTGGAGAACCATATGGACTCGGGACTTTGAGATGCTGATTGTCATCCCAGTTGCTTCAGAATTGGCTGCAAACCGATCAAGTGAGAGCTGAAGATCACGGCCCGATGAAGTCAGAGATCCAGTTCTACAGCCAACAAACCAGTTCTCCTCAACACCCTAAATCTGTCTAGAAATAAGGTCCACATAAGTTAAATATCTCCAAGTTATCTCTTGGAGATATTTTTAAGAAACATGGAGTGTTTTATCACTTTTATGCAGATGACTGCCAAATTTATATGCCGATTTCAAAAAGCCACGGCCCCCTGACACCCCTTCTTAACTGTCTATGTGACGTCAAGGCTTGGTTAGCCCAGAATTTTTTAATAATGAATGAGGGAAAAACGTAAATTTTAGTTTTTGGTCCGGCCCTTACTGACTTGGGACCATTGCAAAATTATGTGCGTCCCAAAGTCACCAGCCTTGGCGTCACTATAGACAGCGATTTTAAACTAGACAAACAAGTCAATGGCGTTTTAAAATCGTGTTTTTATCACCTTCGTCTTTTAGTAAAGGTTAAACCGTTTTTATCTTTTAACCTTTTTGAACAAGTCGTGCATGCTTTTATTTCAAGTCGCCTGGACTACTGCAATGCACTTTATGCTGGCATTAGCCAAAAAGCTCTCTCCCGGTTGCAGTTAGTCCAGAACGCGGCCGCACGACTTTTAACAGGGGCCAGGAAACGTCAGCATATAACCCCAATTCTTCAGAGTTTGCACTGGCTCCCTGTTCATTTTAGAATTGATTTTAAAACATTGCTGTTTGTTTTTAAATCTTTACATGGACTGGCACCTCAATATATCTCGGACCTCATCCAAATTTACATCCCTGCGCGCGCTCTGAGGTCCAAGAGCCAGCTCCAGCTCGTGGTGCCCAAGACCAGACTTAAGACCAGGGGAGACAGGGCCTTCTCTGTGGTCGGCCCTAAGCTCTGGAACACTCTGCCGCTCCATGTTCAAACTGCTTCCACAGTGGAGTGTTTTAAGTCTCGTCTTAAGACCCACTTTTATTCTTTGGCTTTTAACACTAAGTGAGTTGTGTTGTCCTCTGTTCTCTGTTGTCCTCTGTGTTTTTTATACACTTTGATTTTTATTTTACTGTTTTAATTGATTTTACCTTTTAAAATAGTTTTTAATCATATTTGTTTTTATATCTTTTTTATTGGTTTTATTTTTATTCATTTTTTGTTTTATTCAGTCATTGGTGGAGCATAATATTGTTTTTAACATGGCTGTGCAGCACTTTGGAAACTTTATTGTTGTTTAAATGTGCTATATAAATAAAGTGGATTGGATTGGATTGGATGAACAGAATCTGCGACAAAAGGCAGCCCCGGCTGATTACAACCCTTACTGGAAAGGGGTGTGTCTTATTGCTGGCAATGCAAACTAAGCTCTGACGCTGATCATACAGGGATGGGACTGCCAAATTAGGTGGTCCGATGCCCCATACTCTCACAGCCCCCAACGCAGGATTTCAATAAGGACACAAAAACTGACAGTATAGAGTTGGTCCACAGTTACACAACCAGGGCGAAAACCACACTGCTCCACTATAATCGGAGGTTTGACTGTCTTAGACACTCCTCTTCAGTTCTCCTAAATATACAAGTAAGACCAGTACCAGTACCAGTGTTTATTACTAGCTTTAATCTAACAAAAGTTTGATTGACCTTTTACAAATTTCAGACATTTTATCCAGTATGCCTCTATTTCAGGTATTAGAACAAAGGGAAATAATATAAATGGTATCCATCATTCTAAGGTGAAAATCTTTTGTGGTCAATGACTGCCAGGGGTTCGGACACCACTGATTTCACAAACCTCTTGGGAATACTGTGAGGAGGGAAGGAATGATCTGGGACCAATGATGATGACTTCTGACTTACTGTAGTTCCGTTTAGAGCAGACCTTGGCAAGTATGCTATGGTAACGTGCGGAGTTCCATAACACTTCCCTTGTCTCTTTAACTACCATCCTTTGCTCGCCAGAAAGGAAGCCAACAAGCTAAATAATATAAGTTGTGGTTAAATTGCATGTTCAAATCTTGACCAAAAAAAGCATAGGACAATTTGTGTGTGTGTTTGTGTTTGTGTTCATTGACCCGCAATCTGCAGAGCTCCCTCCGCTCTTGGTCGTTCTCTTCAGCTCTGGCTCTAAGCCACGTTTCATTTTGAGAGCGATGTTTTTCTAGCATCTCCTGCAACTCCTGAAACAGACACACACACACACACACACACACACACACACACACACACACACACAAAGATAGAGCATCCATCCATCCATCCATCCATCTTCTTCCGCTTATCCGAGGTCGGGTCGCGGGGGCAACAGCCTAAGCAGGGAAACCCAGACTTCCCTCTCCCAAGCCACTTCGTTTAGCTCTTCCCAGGGAATCCCGAGGCATTCCCAGGCCAGCCGGGAGACATAGTCTTCCCAACGTGTCCTGGGTCTTCCCCGTGGTCTCCTACCAGTTGGACGTGGCATAAAGACCTCCGTAGGGAGGCGTTCGGGTGGCATCCTGACCAGATGCCCGAACCACCTCATCTGGCTCCTCTTGATGTGAAGGAGCAGCGGCTTTACTTTGAGTTCCCCCCGGACGGCAGAGCTTCTCACCCTATCTCTAAGGGAGAGCCCCGCCACCTGGCGGAGGAAACTCATTTCGGCCGCTTGTACCCGTGATCTTATCCTTTCGGTCATGACCCAAAGCTCATGACCATAGGTGAGGATGGGAACGTAGATCGACCGGTAAATTGAGAGCTTTGCCTTCCGGCTCAGCTCCTTCTTCACCACAACGGATCGGTACAACGTCCGCATTACTGAAGACGCCGCACCGATCCGCCTGTCGATCTCACGATCCACTCTTCCCCCACTCGTGAACAAGACTCCTAGGTACTTGAACTCCTCCACTTGGGGCAGGGTCTCCTGCCCAACCCGGAGATGGCACTCCAACATTTTTTCCAAAGATAGAGCACTATAGTTAAATATATTAGACCTATTTTTTTTCTTCTGACACAATACAGATATAAAAGCCCTTGAATATTGGCCGATACCAATATTAATACAGTATCAGCGCGAATCCTAATACCATATTTTCCGGACTATAGGGCGCACCGGATTTTCATACAAAAGGCGCACTGGATTATAGGGCGCATTAAAGAAGTCATATTATTTTTTTCTAAATAGAAAACACTCCCTTGCGGTCTACATAACATGTAACGGTGGTTCTTTGGTTAAAATGTTGCATGGATTATTTTTTACAGATCATCTACAGTCGCTTCCGGATGCGCCGTTTTGTGGCCGGCCTTATTTACGTGGCTCACCTTCGGCAGCGTCTTCTCCCCGTCATCTTTGTTGTAGCGGTGTAGCGTGCAAGGACGGGAGTGGAAGAAGTGTCAAAAGATGGAGCTAACTGTTTTAATAACATTCAGACATTACTTCAATCAATAACGGAGCAGCATCTCGTTATCCGTGGCTCACTAGTGCAACAACAACGCCGGAAATGTTTTGCGTGAAAAACCGTCCGACCGGAACTCTCTAATAACTAAATATCCTTGGGTGAATAATGCAAACTCACTACACCGGTATGTTTTAGCGCTTTCATGGCGAGTTTACTGACATATATAAGTAAGAACTTTACACTACTTTATATTAGAAATGGCAACAGCGGAGGATGAATGTCCCATAACAAGGATATAAAGAAAAAGAAGAAGCTTATCGACTACGGTAGCGGCACGGACTATACAAAGGCGGACCTGCGCACATTTTCAGGACTTATCCAGATCCCAAATACAGATCAGCAGGTACCAGAAGGAAAGAAAAGTTGCTTTTGCATAATATTGTGAAACAAAACGCCAGATATGTCTTACATTATACACACACCATAATAATACTCCCAGGTTGAAGCACAGTACAATCCATTAAACTTCATAGCTTACCAAAGTCGTACTAAAACTTTTCGATAGAATTTTGAGCACCGTCTGTAATGTTGCACATTTTCAATGGACGATATAAAATGTTGGTGTTGCTTACTCAAGTCATATTGCAGTCTACATGGGTTATGGGGCGGCATGGCGTAGTGGGTAGAGCGGCCGTGCCAGAAACCTGAGGGTTGCAGGTTCGCTTCCCACCTATTGACATCCAAATCGCTGCCGTTGTGTCCTTGGGCAGGACACTTCACCCTTTGCCCCCGGTGCCGCTCACACTGGTGAAGGAATGATGAATGAATGATAGGTGGTGGTCGGAGGGGCCGTAGGCGCAAACTGGCAGCCACGCTTCCGTCTGTCTACCCCAGGGCAGCTGTGGCTACAGATGTAGCTTACCACCACCAGGTGTGAATGAATGATGGGTTCCCACTTCTCTGTGAGCGCTTTGAGTATCTAACAATAGAAAAGTGCGATATAAATCTAATCCATTATTATTATTATTAGTATTATCTATTATGTGTGACTGCCATCTACTGGTCACACTTATCGTTTTACCATATAACAAATAAAATAACTTCGAGGTAGGCAAGCACAACCTGTCGAGTTTTGGGAAAATTAAAGGATTTTAATTGCGCCTTATTGTCCGAAAAATATGGTACTTACTTTTACTTGTAAAGTGTAATGTTAGAAAAGGCTTGACCAAATAAAATGACTCGGAACAATGGTAAGATAGAAAAACACAAACTTAATATGCTTTTGAAGTGAAATGGTAATTTGTTTTTTGGAGGAGCTTCTATCCCACATTTTACACTAAAGCCAATATCATTTGATTCTTGTTTTTTTTATTTTTTTTTGTCGTTGTTTTTTTGCTGATAGCTGACTGATAACCCATATCTATCCCGTATCAGTATCAGACTGGGATATCTCAAGTAATGGAGAACGTGTAGTAAATAATGAACCTGTTGATGTTGCTGCTTCTGTGCCTCCATGGCTTCTCTCTCTAATTGAAGAGCAGACGCAGATTTAAACAACGTTTTCTTCTCCCTGCAAAGAGCAATTCAAATATTAGTAATGCAATGAACTTAATTATACAGTTTTTTTTTACCAAAAAACATTGTTGGTTGATCAGTTGTATAGAGCAGGGGTGTCAAACTCAAATACAGAGTGGGCCAAAATTTAAAACTGAACAAAGCCGCGGGCCAAGGTTTAACAAATTAACCTTTTAATAGGAACCCAAACAAGTTTTGCATTGAATATTGAACAAGCAAGGCTTATATAACTTTATAGTGACATGCAAAATTGAGTTTCAAATAATAATAATAATAATTAAAAAATATATCAATGGCATATCAAATAAAATTTAAATACAAATTTAATGCCTCTTTTCTATTTGCAGCCTTCTGAGGTAAAAATCTAAATATATTGTAGTGTCCCGAAAGAGTTAGTGCTGCAAGGGGTTCTGGGTATTTGTTCTGTTGTGTTTATGTTATGTTACAGCGCAGATGTTCTCCCAAAATGTGTTTGTCATTCTTGTTTGGCGTGAGTTCACAGTGTGGCGCATATTTGTAACAGTGTTAAAGTTGTTTATACGGCCACCCTCAGTGTGACCTGTATGGCTGTTGACCAAGTATGCGTTGCATTCACTTATGTGTGTGTAATAGCTGCATATATTATGCGAGTGGGCCTGCACGCTGTTTGTATGGAGGAAATGCGGACGTGACGACAGGTTGTAGAGAATGCGAAAGGCAGTGCCTTTAAGGCACGCCCTCAATATTGTTGTCCGGGTGGAAATCGGGAGAATGCTTGCCCCGGGAGATTTTCGGGAGGGGCACTGAACTTCGGGAGGATTTGGCAAGTGTGAGAAATTGCGGTGTTACAGCGGCACCGCTGCTGTGTAATAACGGAGGGCCAGCTGTAATGTTAATTTGATATTGCCTCAAGGGCCAAATTAAATTACATGGCGGGCCAAATTTGGCCCGCCATGTAATCAGAGTTTGACACCAATGGTATAGAGCATAAACGGTATAAATTTGTGTATTTTCCGGACTATAAACCGCTTCATTTTTTCCTCGATTTGCGGGTTATACAGCCATGCGACTAATCTATATTTTTCTTTGCTTGATGGCCATCAGGGGGCACTCTTGCAGGAAGTGCAAAAACCAAGATAGACGCAAGAGGTCATTGCAAAGAAGAAGACGGAAATTTTTGCTGCACTCACTGCGAAACGCAGCACAACAGGCACCACACAAAAATTATTTTTCACACCCTCATCATGAAAAAGACACTAAGTAAAGCATTTAAAAAAATGCATGTGACAGAATACCCCCCAAACAAAACAAGCGGCAAGCGGGTACAGGTGTGTACTACAGGAATTCAACTACAAAGGTAAAGGTACTGGACAGGAAATGAAACACAAAAACAACGCAAGTCCAAAACAATCACAAGAGAACACATTTGTGCTTTGAGTTGCACATCATCCGGTCAAAAGCTTCACCAATGGTGATTTTTAAACTAATGTCAAAGAAAAACTCCCAAGGGACATAGTCTTTAAAGTTGACAAAAAAGGGTAGAGGATAGAAAGACTAATTGAATAATAGCTGACAGAGTGCTAAGGTAAGTGCCCGGGAAGATTTTTTTAATCTGCTTGTTTTGGAAAGTGTACCATATTACAGATAACAGCCATCAAGAAAACAAATTCAATTTCAGCTATGACTCCTGGAGGTAAAACTAAGTTTGTTGCAGCCACTTGATATCAGTGTGAATGGTGCATTTAAAGGCCTACTGAAATGAGATTTTCTTATTTAAATGGGGATAGCAGGTCCATTCTATGTGTCATACTTGATCATTTCGCGATATTGCCATATTTTGGCTGAAAGGATTTAGTAGAGAACATCCACGATAAAGTTTGCAACTTTTGGTCGCTAATAAAAAAGCTTTGCCTTTACCGGAAGTAGCAGACGATGTGCACGTGACGTCACGGGTTGTAGGGCTCCTCACATCCTCACATTGTTTACAATCATAGCCACCAGCAGCTAGAGCTATTTGGACCGAGAAAGCGACAATTTCCCCATTAATTTGAGCGAGGATGAAAGATTCGTGGATGAGGAAATTTGGAGTGAAGGCCTAGAAAAAAAAAAAGAAAAAAAGGCGAGGGCAGTGAGAGCGATTTAGATGTTTTTAGACACATTTATTGGGATAATTCTGGGAAATCCCTTATCTGCCTATTTTGTTGCTAGTGTTTTAGTGAGTTCATCATCATCATCATTTATTTGTATTCCTTTCATGAAAATGCATATTTACAAGCCATGTACAAGTGACACTTTCATTGTTTAGTTTTTTTGTTTCTTATACATTTCCATGATCAGAAAGGAGCAGATGGAAGAATAATATTCTTATATTTATCTGCCCCCCTTTTTTTTTTAACACAAATTACAGTATTTTGGATTACTTTATAACTGTTCCCTCCACCAACACCCAAACTCCAACATACTTTTCCATTTTCCTTTAAGCATTTTCACAATGACACGTCCAATCTATATAAAAACTCAGTTTGATATAGTTCCAGTTTTCTCTTTTTATAACTCTTCTTACATACAAAGATATTCTTGCAGCTTTTTAAGTCTTTGTTTAGAGAATTCCATGCTTTCACAGCAGCAACAGACAAGCACATATGTTTCAAATTTGTTCGCGCTCTTGGATGTTTAAAGTCATACGGCCTTCTGTGGTTCTCATCTTCAGATGTGAACACAAATAACTTTTGTATGTCCTTTGGAAGAACTTTATTTCTCGCTTTGAACATCATTGATATAGTATTATATTCTACAATGTCTTTTAGTTTTAGTAATCCTGACCTAATGAAGAGTGGATTTGTGTGCTCTATATCCTACTTGAATAATGATTCGAATTGCTCTTTTCTGTGAAAGAAATAAATGCATTATGTTGTTATGATAGGTATTTTCCCAAATTTCTGCACAATAATTGAAATGAGGTAGAATAATTGAGCAATATAACATTCTCATTGTGTTATATTGAAAACTATATTTAACCTTGTTCAAAATAAATAAGCTTTTGGATACCTTATTTTTCACATGCATTGTATGAGCTTTCCATGTCAACTTTTCATCTAAGATGACCCCAAGAAATAGTTAAATAGTACCTTAAAGTCTGAGGGGTGTGGCCATGGGTGTTTTGACGCCAGAGTCTCTGAGAGAAGTCACGGCAGCTACAGGAGGATGCTGGCTCCGCGGATCCCCGGTAAGAGGCGACTTATTTCCACAATTTTCTCACCGAAAACTGCCGGTTGACATGTAGTCAGGATCCATGTTCGCTTGACCGCTCTGATCCATAGTAAAGCTTCACCTCGGGGAATTTTAAACAAGGAAACACCGTGTGTTTGTGTGGCTAAAGGCTAAAAGCTTCCCACTTCCATCTTTCTACTTTGACTTCTCCATTATTAATTGAACGAATTGCAAAAGATTTAGCAACACAGAAGTCCAGAATACTGTGTAATTATGCGATGAAAAGAGAAGACTTTTAGCCGTAAGTGGTGCTGGGCTAATATGTCCCCTCCAACCAATAACGTCACACACACGCGTCATCATTCCGCCACGTTTTCAACAGGAAACTCTGCAGGAAATTTAAAATGGCAATTTAGTAAACTAAAAAGGCCGTATTGGCATGTGTTGCAATGTTAATATTTCATCATTGATATATAAACTACCAGACTGTGTGGTCGGTAGGAGTGGGTTTCAGTAGGCCTTTAAAGCGACACTCTGAGGTGTTTGGGAGGCTTGGATCAGTAGTTTTTCAACCTCTTTAGAGCCGAGGCAGATTTTTTTCATTGGAAAAAATCCGGAGGATAAACTCACTACACCGGTATGTTTTAGTGCTTTCATGGCGAGTTTACTGACAGATATAAGTAAGAACTTTACACTACCTTACATTAGAAATGGCCACAGCGGAGGATGAATGTCCCATGGCACTCAGCATCAAGGGTTGGAATTGGGGGTTAAATCACCATAAATGATTCCCGGCACCGCTGCTGCCCACTGCTCCCCTCACTTCCCAGGGAGTGATCAAGGGGATGGGTCAAATGCAGAGGACAAATTTCACCACACCTAGTGTGTGTGTGACAATCATTGGTACTTTAACTTAACTTAACTTAACATAACAAGAAGATAGAGAAAAAGAAGAAGCTTATCGTCTATGGAGTTGGCACGGGCTACAAAGGCGGACACGAACAATTTTTCAGGATTTATGCAGATCCCAAATACAGATCAGCAGGTACCAGACGGTAAAAAAAGTACTTTTGCGAAATAAAACACCAGATGATATTTCTCAACTTATACACACACCATAAAAATACTCGTATGTTTAATGCGCCGACAATCCATCAAGCGGTGCGGCTTCATAGCTCACCAAAGTCGTACTAAAACATTTTGATAGACATTTGAGCGCTCTGTGTAATGTTCTATATTTTCAATGGAACATATAAAATGTTGGCTTTGTTTACTTGAGACATATTGCCATCATATTGCAGTTTACACGTATCTCTTATGTTTGACTGCCATCTACTGATCCCACTGATCATTACACCATGTACCAAATAAAATTGCTTCGAGGTCGGTAAGCACAACCAGAGTTATTCCGTACATTAGGTTATATGGCGCACTGTCGAGTTTTGAGGGTAAAAAATGATTTTAAGAGTCGGGAAAATACAATATATGACATATCCAATGTAAATTAGCATTGAGCAAGTGCATTTTGAAAAGTGGAGCCTTTATGTACTTTCTATCAGGCATGCTTGCTTTTTTCGGCATGAAATATTACTTTACTTAGAGGGAGTCTGCGACAATTACCGTATTTCCTTGAATTGCCGTAGGGCATATAGTATGCGCCTGCCCTGAATTACTGCCGGGTCAAACTCGCTTCGCAAAATAATTAGCGCATGCTTAGTATTACCGCCGGGTCAAACTCGTGATGTCACGAGTGAAACTTCCCCTGTCATCATTTTCAAAATGGAGGAGGCTGATTTCAAGACCGGTAATTAAAAATCGCATAAAGGGAAGAAGATTAAGAGCTATTCAGGAGGATTTAAGGTCCAAGCTTACATCACACTCAAATTTTACTGCATGCATTTGGTAAGTGCCGGAGTGAGAAGAGGTTTTAAAATCATTAGTGCATGCTTACTTTTACCGCATGCCTTTGGTAAGCGCAGGAGTGAGAAGAGGTTTTAAATTAATTAGCGCCAAGGCGGCAATTCAAGGAAATACGGTACACCTGTTGCCACCCGACATGACATCACATGCAACAACTGTATCGAAATATGGTATCAATTAATTTTATATGAATTGAGACTCGTTGGATGGTATAATTCGGTCAGCAGCTATGAAAGTACATAATTTGGTAACGATACAGGTCAATTAAAAATACAGTGGTCTGGTTACTTTATGTGTTTTTTAGTTTGACGTTATGTATGTGGGTAAAACATTTTTTTTTTCTGAATTCAATAGTTTTCCTAAATTCTGCAAAGTGAAGTAATGTACCGATCCAGTTTCTGGAACTCCTGGTCCAGTAGAGTGAAAGCAGTCTGGATCAATGACATGGCTTTGTCTCGAACTACGCTGAAGTCTCTCTGGACAAAAACCTGCAGCGGGAACAAAAATATTGCAGTTTTAATCACAACATGTATCAACTGCATCAGAAGCCCTCAATAGACGGCCTGTGGGCCACGTCACCTTTGTTTTAGATTTATAAACCTAATTGGTTCTTGAACAGGGTTTGTAAATACATAAACATTTATGAAAAATTCTCAATAAGAAACAATGTAAAAATTAATAATGGGTTCAAGCCTCGACATAAGTCCATAATTTAGTAAAAGTTTGAACACGATCAGGGCCGTAACTAGGATTGGACAAACACCGAGGTCAGAAATTGATGTTTCAAGAGGAGCTTTGAAAGGCTGAAATCATGTGTATCCCAACACCATGTCAATAATATTACCTTGAGCAACACAATACATTTCCAGAATAACAAAAGTTTTCGGGTGAGGTAAGCGATCATATAATATATTATCTAACATATTTGACAATCAGCATGATTTTGTAACAGTCCACTTTTTTTATTAATATGCTGAAGCTTTGCATATTAAATTATCCATCCATCCATCCATCTTCTTCTGCTTATCCGAGGCCGAGTCGCGGGGGCAGCAACCTAAGCAGGGAAGCCCAGACTTTCTTTTCCCCAGCCACTTTGTCCAGCTCCCGAGACGTTCCCAGACCAGCCGAGAGACATAGTCTTCCTAACATGTCCTGGGTCTTCCCCGTGGCCTCCTACCGGTCAGACGTGCACTCAACACCTCCCTAGGGAGGCGTTCGCGTGGCATCCTGACCAGATGCCCCAACCACCTCATCTGGCTCCTCTTGATGTGGAGGAGCAGTGGCTTTACTTTGAGCTCCCCCTGGATGGCAGAGCTTCTCACCCTATCTCTAAGGGAGCGCGCCGTTTGTACCCGTGATCTTGTTCTTTTGGTCATAATCCAAAGCTCATGACCATATGTGAGGATGGGAACTTAGATGGACCGGTAAATTGAGAGCTTTGCCTTCCGGCTCAGCTCCTTCTTCACCACAACGAATCGATACAGCGTCCGCATTACTGAAGACGCCGCACGGATTCGCCTGTCAATCTCACGATCCACTCTTCCCTCACTTGTGAACAAGACTCCGAGGTACTTGAACTCCTCCACTTGGGGTAGTGTCTCCTCCCCAACCCGGAGATGGCACTCCACACTTTTCCGGGTGAGAACCATGGACTCGGACTTGGATTCTCATCCCAGTCGCTTCACACTCGGCTGCGAACCGAACCAGTGAGAGCTGAAGATCCTGGCCAGATGAAGCCGAGACCTAATCCTGCAGCCACCAAACCGGATCCCCTCAACGCCTTGACTGCACTTAGAAATTCTGTCCATAAAAGTTATGAACAGAACCGGTGTGTCCGACTTACTGCCGGCAATGCGGACCAAGCTCTGACACCGATCGTACCGCCACAGTCAGTCCAATACCCCATACAATCTGAGCACTCCCCACAGGACTTCCAGAGGGACACAGTCGAATAAAATCCCCTGAAGAGCAGGGAAGAGCAGGGAAAACTGTGGAACTTGTAGAGAAGAAATAGCCTCTGTGTTTTTTCCTGACCTAGCCTATAGTTCACTCCACCCCGGTATTAAGCACTGACCCAATGCTGCCCGCGGGTCAAAATGTTTGTGGACCCCTGCTTTAGACCATCAAGCCCCTATGATGAAGTTAAGCTCAAGACGCAGTAAATTGAATGACAGGACACGTTGGTCACTGGGTACTTTCTAATATGCTTCTGCCTTGGATACTTTCTAAGTGTAAGTAATATGCAGCTCTAATTCTTTGATTCTTGTTTTTATTGACAAATGTGCTGTTTTGGACTTTAATATTGTTCAATGAAGGACACTTATTATGTACAGGTATGTCTAGCCAGTGTGCTATTGTGTGCTTCGCTGCTGTGTAGCTGCTAGCTCCTAGATTACTTGAGTAAAAGACACAAAAACACCAAACTTGTGTGCTTATTGGAGGGCATTTAGATGTTAACTTTCCAGCTTTGCACAAGAAAACACGCTGCAGGACTCCTTGTATCAGAGATTATATCATTCAAACATGCATATCAATATTATCCGGTACTTCAGATAGCCTGCTAATATCAGACCGATATCAAAAATCAGATCAGGACACCCCTATTTATAATATACTTTGTATTGTGGTTTATGTTATTTGCACCCCCCCCCCCCCCCCCCCCCACGACCCCGACAGGGATAGGTGGTAGTAAAAAGGATGGATGGAGTGTGTGTGTGTGTGTGTGTGTGTTAAGATTCACCTGCACATTAGCATTTGTGCTCTTGAACTGGTTGGCTGGAGAAGTTTTGCTCAGCTCGTAGCGAATATTTGGGATTTTAGTGGGAGTGAAACTGAGTTGTCCAAATCAGAATAAAACAAGAGTATTAAAACAGAAATAGTATCAAAACATAATAAAGTGTACACACGCATGCATGCAAACACACACACACACACACACGCACACACACACACACACACACACACACACACACACACACACACACTTGTATTTGTTACCTTCTTGAGACAACCGAATAATGCCTCTTTAGGACCACCCTTTGTAGATATATAAAGATTTGTGTTTACAACATTACTAATATATACATACATGTAAATGAAAAAAATTCTTGTTGTGAAATATGAGTTTCACAATAAAAAAGGTCACAATTTTACAGAAAAAAAATCGAATTTTGGCAGTATTATAATAGAAGTCCTCATTTTATTCAACGCAAGTCAAAATGTTGCGAGAAAAGCTGAAGATTTGTGCAATATTATGATAAAAGTTGGAATTTTACTCAATACCAGTCCCAATTTTAGCAGAAAAGTAAAAAATGTTGGCATTTTTATGAAAAGAGTCGTAATTTTTCTCGACAAAAGTCAGAATTTTATGAGAATTTTTATGAGGACTCTGAGAATTCATTGATAAAGTCCTTGGGGGGCGGTAGATAACAGCCAGGTATAGAGGCAGCGGTGTGACAGACCTCATGGAAACACCTCAAACGATTTATATTTATTATTTAGGTTAGGACTAAGGTTAAAGTTTTCGTTGTATATTAGTGCGACTCCCCCACCTCTTTTAAGGGGACGAGCAATATGCGCATTCGTATAGTTAGGAGGACAGAGTGCAAAAAAGTCGTCTGGTTTAAGCCAGGTTTCGCTGGGACCGATGACGTTAAGATTGTTGTCTCTAATGACCTCATTAACTAATAACGTTTTGGGAGACAATGATCTTATGTTTAAATAACGCCCATATTATAGGTAGTGGGCTGTTTTGAGGAGTTTTTGATCAAATTATCCATAGTAGCAATATTAATAATGTTGCGTTTATTATGCGTAGTGCACTTAAAATAATTACGACCATATCTAGGAATTGATATGACGCTAATTTTCCGATTGTTTGCTTGGTGCTGCGATAAACTGAACGCATCATAATTTGCCACCTCAGTAGAACGCATGTCCAACTCTAACACAGTCATAGCAGAAAAAACTTGTTCTAACTTAACTGACTCCTCACCCAGACTAGCAGGCTCGCGTCTTCCATTTAAATCCAGCTTCAGGATGGAAGGAAGCGGTGTTCTGTGGGGATTAGCCTTTATCTTTGTTGCTAGCCCCGCTCGGCATCCGCGCTTCTGTTTTTTATCACACCGCTTGCGTGTCTTCCGTAGACGGTCTCCGCTGGTACTATACTCCGCTGCGTCAAAGGCCGCTAGATGTAGCCGGCGAAGTATTCCCATGCTAGCGAGGTGGTCCAACGTACACGCAGCTTTCAGTCCAAAACAGCCCAATCAATCCACATCCAGAATTGTCTGGCAGTCGTAAGTGATCAGGGAGTGTCCACGCTGTAAGCCAGCCATGAAATTTGCAGAATAGAAGTCGTTGTTTTACTCAAGGCAAGTCAAAATGTTACGCAAAAAACTGAACATGTGTGCAATATTACGATAAAAGTTGGAATTTTACTCAATACCGGTCACAATTTTAGCAGAAAAGTAAAAAAAATTATGAAAAGGGTCGTAATTTTACTCGACAAAAGTCACAATTTTATAAAAAAAACCTGTCAAATGTTGGCAATATTATAACAATAATCGTAATTTCACTTGGCTTAATTGTGACAAAAGTCATCATTTTACTAAAAAAAATATTTAAAAAATTGGTAATATTGTGATAAAAGTCAGAATTTTATAAGACAAATGTCACCATTTTGCATTAAAAAGTATTAATTTTACATGAAAAAGTAATAATTTTACAAGAAAATATTGCAATATTACAGAAAGGGAAACAATATGAAAAGTTATTCCCAATTTTATCAGAAACAAGTCGACACATTGTGAGAAAAAGACTGTTGTTAGTTTTTTTTTGTTTGTTTGTTTTTTTTGTTTGTAATTGGTTTTTAATCGTCATTATGTACTTCAATGTGTATATATGAATTTTTTTTTAATACATTTTGGCCAAAGGGGGTGCATTCAATTTCTTACACACACTTACCACATTTATTTGGTTAGGGGGAGCAATTCAAATTTTTACACACACTTGTTATTTCATATGTTGACCAGAGGGGGAGCACTTTTAAAACCCCAACACGCAATCAATTTGAAAAATCCATCCTTTTTGAGACCACTCTAATTTGGATAGACTTCACCACCAGAGGTGCAAATGAGCTGCGATGAGGTGGCGACTTGTCCAGGGTGTACACCGCCCTCCGCCCGATTGTAGCTGAGACAGGCTCCAGTGCCCCCCGCTACCCCGAAGTTAATAAGGGGTAGAAAATGGATGGATGGATGGGTGCAAATGAGACATTCTGTATTATATGCAGTGGTTTTCCGTATTGGGACAACGATTTTTGTCCTAACTAGTTCACCGGTCTTCATATGGAAGGTACTTTTCCTTGTTGATGTCTCAAGAATAGTAGAAATACAAGAACACACACACGCCAACACACACACACACACACACACACACACACACACACACACACACACACACACACACACACAACACACACCTGTAGCTGGTTCCTTGTAGACCGAATTCCAACATAATCTCCTTCATCACTGAGGGTTAAAGAAATTATCTTCAAAAGCGTTAAAATTAAATAAAATTAAATAAATGTTGCAATACCTGGTTGCCTTTCTGAGGGGTTAATGAGTTTCATGACTTTCAGGTCGTTGAACTCCTGCTCTTCGTTCTTTCCTCCAAATATGTACAGCTGTCAACCCCACAAACAGTACTTTAACAAGCAAACAAATCCGTCACATTTATGAGCAGGTATTATGTTTGGCGTACGAACATGGCTGTGAACAATGAAGGCGGTGTGTCCATTTCGCCGTGCCGGAGGAATGCCAACATACAGTGGGATCTTCCACTTCAACTTGGCTGAGGACACAAAGGTTAAAGGGTAATGAAAATGTGCACTTTAGTTAGATGGATACGTACAAAGACAGATGGAGAAAGGTATCTTACGTTTCCAGCTATGAGGACAGTAACTCTATACTGATACAAAAACTACATGCTGACTTTGCACAGCTGGCATCCCAGACCATCTGTGCAAAAGAAACCCAAAAACTTGGGACCTGATATACGAAACTCAAAACCAGTGAAGTTGGCACGTTGTTTAAATGGTAAATAAAAACAGAAAAAAATGATTTGCAAATCCTTTTCAACTTATATTCAATTGAATAGACTGCAAAGACAAGATACTTAACGTTCGAACTGGTAAACTATGTTATTTTTTGCAAATATTTTAATATTTAATTAAACACGAATTGGTATGTCAGACTTAGCCCTACCATAAATTGATTAACGTGGACCCCGACTTAAACAAGTTGAAAAACTTATTCGGGTGTTACCATTTAGTGGTCAATTGTACGGAATATTTACTGTACTGTGCAATCTACTAATAAAAGTATCAATCAATCAATCAAAACCCTGTCTTGGTTTAAATCTTATCTTACTGACAGGGTGCAGTGTGTCTCCCATAACAATGTGACCTCGGACTATGTTAAGGTATCGTGTGGAGTTCCCCAGGGTTCGGTCCTTGGCCCTGCACTCTTCAGCATCTACATGCTGCCGCTAGGTGACATCATACGCAAATACGGTGTTAGCTTTCACTGTTATGCTGATGACACCCAACTCTACATGCCCCTAAAGCGGACTGTAGTCAGTTGGAAGCGTGTCTTAATGAAATTAAACAATGGATGTCTGCTAATTTTTTGCAATTTAACGCCCAAAAAAACGGAAATGCTGATTATCGGTCCTGCTAGACACCGACCTCTATTTAATAATACAACTTTAACATTTGACAACCAAACAATTAAACAAGGTGACTTGGTAAAAAATCTGGGTATTATCTTCAACCCAACTCTCTCCTTTGAGTCACACATTAAAAGCGTTACTAAAACGGCCTTCTTTCATCTCCGTAATATCGCTAAAATTCGCTCCATTCTGTCCACTAAAGACGCTGAGATCATTATCCATCCGTTTTTTACGTCTCGCCTCGACTACTGTAACGTATTCTTTTCGGGGCTCCCCATGTCTAGCATTAAAAGATTACAGTTGGTACAAAATGCGGCTGCTAGACTTTTGACAAGAACAAGAAAGTTTGATCATATTACGCCTGTACTGGCTCACCTGCACTGGCTTCCTGTGCACTTAAGATGTGACTTTAAGGTTTTACTACTTACGTATAAAATACTACACGGTCTAGCTCCAGCCTATTTTGCCGATTGTATTGTACCATATGTCCCGGCAAGAAATCTGCGTTCAAAGGACTCCGGCTTATTAGTGATTCCCAGAGCCCAAAAAAGTCTGCGGGCTATAGAGCGTTTTCCGTTCGGGCTCCAGTACTCTGGAATGCCCTCCCGATAACAGTTCGAGATGCTACCTCAGTAGAAGCATTTAAGTCTCACCTTAAAACTCATCTGTATACTCTAGCCTTTAAATAGACTCCCTTTTTAGACCAGTTGATCTGCCGCTTCTTTTCTTTTTCTCCTATGTCCCCCCCTCCCTTGTGGAGGGGGTCCGGTCCGATGACCATGGATGAAATACTGGCTGTCCAGAGTCGAGACCCAGGATGGACCGCTCGTCGGGACCCAGGATGGACCGCTCGCCTGTGTATCGGTTGGGGACATCTCTACAATGCTGATCCGACTCCGCTTGGGATGGTTTCCTGTGGACGGGACTCTCGCTGCTGTCTTGGATCCGCTTTGAACTGAACTCTCGCGGCTGTGTTGGAGCCACTATGGATTGAACTTTCACAGTATCATGTTAGACCCGCTCGACATCCATTGCTTTCGGTCCCCTAGAAGGGGGCGGGGGTTGCCCACATTTGAGGTCCTCTCCAAGGTTTCTCATAGTCAGCATTGTCACTGGCGTCCCACTGGGTGTGAGTTTTCCTTGCCCTTATGTGGGTTCTTCCGAGGATGTCGTAGTCGTAATGGTTTGTACAGTCCTTTGAGACATTTGGGATTTAGGGCTGTATAAATAAACATTGATTGATTGAATGAAATATTTGCTCATTTGTAATTTGATGCCTGCAACATGTTTCAAAAAAGCTGGCACTGTCATGATCCGTGATCCGGATAATGTTCTCTTTAGTTATGTTTTGTTGGTTTTGGACTCTTTCGGTTCCGGTTTGTTTCCATGGTTACTCATTGTTTTCACCTGCTGCTTGCTCCTGACGCGCACCTGTGTTGTGATTACTTCCTTTATTTAAGCCTGCCTTCTCCCGTCAGTCTGTCTGGGTCCATTGTTTGCGGTAAGCAACAGTCACGTTAATGTTTCTGGTTCCAGTCCGTGTGCTAAGTGCGTTCGGCACGCTGTTCTTGTGTTTCCTGATTCTATGCTAAGTGTTAGCATTAGCTTCCCGTCTATGTCCCACTCTCCTTTGTGGAGGGAGGCCGGTCCGATCCGGTGGCCATGTACTGCTCGCCTGTGTATCGGCTGGGGACATCTCTGCGCTGCTGATCCGCCTCCGCTTGGGATGGTTTCCTGCTGGCTCCGCTGTGAACGGGACTCTCGCTGCTGTGTTGGATCCGCTTTGGACTGGACTCTCGCGACTGTGTTGGATCCATTGTGGATTGAACTTTCACAGTATCATGTTAGACCCGCTCGACATCCATTGCTTTCCACCTCTCCAAGGTTCTCATAGTCATCATTGTCACCGACGTCCCACTGGGTCATTATTGTCACCGATGTCCCACTGGGTGTGAGTTTTCCTTGCCCTTATGTGGGCCTACCGAGGATGTCGTAGTGGTTTGTGCAGCCCTTTGAGACACTAGTGATTTAGGGCTATATAAGTAAACATTGATTGATTGATTGATTGATGATTGGGTATAAAAGCAGCTTCCATGAAATGCTCAGTCATTCACCAACAAGGATGGGGCCAGGGTTCACTTTGTGAACAAATGCGTAAGCAAATTGTCTAACAGTATAAAAAAAACATTTCTCAAAGAGCTACTGCAAGAAATTTAGGGATTTCCCCATCTACGGTCCGTAATACCATCAAAAGGTTCAGCAAATCTGGAGAAATTACTGCATGTAAACGGCAAAGCCCGTGACCTTCAATCCCTCAGGCATCAAAAACTGACATCAGTGTGTAAAGGATATCCCCACATGTGCTCAAGAACACTTCAGAAAACCACTGTCAGAAACTACAGTTTATCGCTACGTCTGTAAGTGCAAGTTAAAACTCTACTATGCAAAGCAAAAGCCATTTATCAACATCACCCAGAAATGCCGCCGGCTTGGCTGGGCCCGAGCTCATCTAAGATGGACTGATGCAAAGTGGAAAAGTGTTCTGTGGTCTGACGAGTCCACATTTCAACAAAATGTTTTTGGAAACTGTAGACGTCGTGTTGTACGGAACAAAGAGAAAAAGAAACATCCGTATTTTTATAGGCGCAAAGTTCAAAATCCAGCATGTGCGATGGTATGGGGGTGTATTAGTGCCCAAGGCATGGGTAACTTACACATCTGTGAAGGCACCATTAATGCTGAAAGGTACATACAGGTTTTGGAGCAACATATGTTGGCATCCAAGCAACATTATCATGGACGCCCCTGCTTATTTCAGCAAGACAATGCCAAGCTACATGTAACAACAGTGTGGCTTTGGAGTAAAAGAGTGCGGGTACTAGACTGGCCTGCCTGTAGTCCAGACCTGTCTCCCATTGAAAATGTGTGGTGCAATATGAAGCCTAAAATACCACAAGGGAGACCCCGAACTGTTGAACAACTTAAGCTGTACATCCAGCAAGAATAGGAAAAAAATACATTGAAAATCTTAAATATTTGGTCTGTTGATAAAAGGAAAGGCCATGAAACACAGTGGTAAACATGCCCCGTGCCAACCTTTTTGCAACGTGTTGCTGTCATTAAATTCTAAGTTCATGTCATGTCTTGTGATCATGTTTTGTTTAGTTATGTTCTGTTTTGCTTAAAGACTCCATTGTTTCCTGTTTTTGCACTTCCTTGTTTGCTTTGTTACCATAAATGATAAATGATAAATGAGTTGTACTTGTATAGCGCTTTTCTACCTTCAAGGTACTCAAAGCGCTTTGACACTACTTCCACATTTACCCATTCACACACACATTCACACACTGATGGAGGGAGCTGTCATGCAAGGCGCTAACCATCACCCATCAGGAGCAAGGGGGAACTGTCTTGCTCAGAACACAACAGACGTGACGAGGTTGGTACTAGGTGGGGATTGAACCAGGTACCCTCGGGTTGCACATGGCCACTCTTCCACTGCGCCACGCAGTGCATTATATCTATATAGACTGCATGGTTTCCCCTAAACTGACAAGATACTTGTGGCGGTGGGGCATGGTTATGGCCGTGGTTACATGACGTCATTGAGTAATTGGAATAAATTGGCTATGATTTTTTTTTTAAAAGACTCAAAACATGTATAAATACATTTAAAACAGTTGTTCCTTTTAATTAGTTTTAACTTGTTTTTTTATCGGTTTGCCATATTTTCAATTCAATTGTCGTTTGTTGAGATTTTATTCAAGTGTTTACAGACTTTTAATGATTTTTTATTAAAACTAGCAACAAATTTAGCATTTTTCTTCAGGTGTTATTATAAAATATACTCGTGTTTAGAGCACTTCAGCGAGCATGATGTCACACTTGCTTGCCGTTGTTTTTTGGTTGGACTTTCGCTTCTTAAAAGCCGTCACTCTCCTCCGCTGTAGTTGGCTGTCTGAGGGTATATCAGCAATATACATAAAAACCACGTCCACATTCGCTCCTGACAATGGCGTGCATTTTGTTCACGGTATAGCTCGGTTGGTAGAGCGACTGTGCCAGCAACCCGAGGGTTGCAGGCTCGATCCCCGCCTCCGCCATCCCTGTCACCGCCGTCGTGTCCTTGGGCAAGAGTCTTAACCCACCTGCTCCCAGTGCCACCCACACTGGGTTAAATGTAAAAATTAGATATTGGTTTTCACTATGTAAAGCGCTTTGAGTCACTAGAGAAAAAGCGCTATAGAAATATAATTCACTCACTCACATACGGTTTCGGCAGCCGTTTTTGATCCATCTTTATTCAGTTGTCAAGTTTTCGGTACATCACCTGTGCGCAAATAATAGGCTACATATTTAAATTGATACTGTAACAACTGTAACGAATGTTGATGTTTTACGTGTCCGTGTGGTTTGTAAATACACCGTCCTTGCCTGAAAGGTGATTGGTGGAGAATGGGCAAGTAATGTTGTGTGTCTGGGGAAGAGCAGACACACGAGAAGAAAGCGTTCGCATGGTAGGTAAAACCTTTTGGGAATGTGCCATTTTTTACTAAAAGATTGGTAATAAAAGTTAAATATAGTGTCACACTTTGTGTGATTTATTTTTTGGTCTACAATAAATTGTTTCTTTACTTTGTTCTCGAATTGTTTCAAAGTGTGGCAGTACTAAAAATGCCGGGGTGCTCCGCCAAATTTAATTACATTAAGGGAATCCCGGTGTGAAGTGTCTTGTGTCTTGCCCAAGGACACAGTGGCAGCGACTAGGACGGCGGAAGCCGGAATCGAACCCGGAAACCTCAAGCCGCTGGCACGACCGCCCTACCATCTATTTTTTTTCGAGGTGAGGGAAATTTATAAAACAGCAATTCCACTGTGATATGGCACCATGTTTACAATTAATAACCTAACAAAAATAAAAGTGAAAATATTTCAGAATAATTTCCACCAATACATTATATTATCAAACTATATTGACCCACTTCTAACCTTATGTTTACAGTGATAGTGTCATTGATAATAAACAGATAAAAAAATGTATACATCTGCGATGAGGTGGCGACTTGTCCAGGGTGTACCCCACCCTCCACCCGAATGCAGCCGAGAGGCTCCAGCAACCCCTGCCACCCCAAAAGGGACAAGCGGAAGAAAGTGGATGAATGAATGGATGGATGGAAAATGTATAAACTGTGATAACAAGCCAGGCTTTTGAATGGCTCAAGATCCGGTCTTCTCAGAAAATCTGCACGCAAACTGTAAAGATTTGACACCACTGAGCGTGCGCACACTCTTGCATCAATGCTAAAAGGTTTCTTCAAACTAAATAACCATAGCAATTAACTTAAAAAAAAAATAATTCTACATTGTGGTTATTTTCAGCAATATTTTACATACCAGGAAATAAACCAAAAAATACAAACAATATGTAAAAAACATACTGAAGGTAAAAGAATATATTTGAACTCACAATACCGCTTGTAGTTGGTTGATTTGAGTGGAAGTGGCAGGCAAACTGTTATATCTGCGGCCTAATCAACGTTTTGCTGTGCTACTTTGTTGGTTAAAAAAAGTGAGTATCGCTGATTTCTCCGCTGGCCGGGTATTGCTCCACTGCCACTTTCTGCTTTTGTAAATCACAAGTTGTGATTGGATACCTGGGAGTGACATGTGAGTATCCAATCAGTCAATTCAACGTGAGGCTAGTCAACAACTTGTGATCTGATCAGCTATCACAACTGTCTGTTAAATAAATGTCCTTCGTTCATTAAACTGCACAGCCGCCGCTAATGTTGGTTCAGAAGGCCCCTGTCAGAATTCATACAGCGCTGATAACAAGCTAGCTGAGTTCTGATTGGTTAAAAAACAACAACATAGTAGCCTAATATGACATGAAAAGAATATGGTGAATACTTTTATATATTTATGGAGAGTCAATCAAAAATAAAACAACTTTTATTAATTAATTATTAATTGTAATTATTAATATAATTAAATATTAATTAAACCATGCCAACCAATTAGTTTTCACCTTGTCCCCATGTCACGCACCGGTTTTCACTAATCACCACGGTATTATTCAAGCCACAGTTGCCAGGTAGTCAGCCTGGCGACATCACCCTTTATCACCTTCTACAAACCCATGATATCCATGCTGATGATCCTCTTCCTTTCTAAGTAAGTGATCGTTATTCATGCCATAGATTTAAAGTTTTGTTCTCATGTCCATAGTTTACGTTCTAGAATTAGTTTTGTTTTCATAGCCAAGTTTGTTCTCCGCCTTGTGTGCGCCTCTCGTTTGTTCCTTTTTATGAGTAAAATTACTGTAAATATGTCTTTACCTTCACGCCGTGTCCACTCCAATCGCTTTGCACCTCGGGAAAACAAACCACGCCGCAGTCCACGCCTTGACAGTTAATGATTATTTGCAAAAAAAATTAAATTTCTCAGTTCGAACATTAAATATCTTGTCTTTGCAGTCTATTCAATTGAATATACACTGAAAGTGTCAGGCTTTCCCCTGACAGTTTGTCTATGTTTTAGTTTTTTCCTCTGCATTTGTCTGTTTCCTCTGTGTTAAGTATCTCCTGTCTTTAGTTCCTGTCTAGTGCTCTTATTTTGTCAGCTTCCTGTCTTGTTCCCTGACTGCTGTGTTCCTCCTCAGCTGCGGCTGATTGGCACCTGGTCACACCTGTTGCCAATCAGCCTGCTCCTATTTGTACCTGCTTTGTCTTGTGTCAGTTGCTGGATCATTGTATTGTCATTTGGACTTGTCGTTGCCATATGTTGCTCTTGTCGTGTCGATGTGATTCTTTTCAGCTATTACCTGTCATGCTACATTTTGTCCTGGTTGTCGTAGCGGTAAGCTGTTCTTGTTAGCCATTAGTTATTTCCAGTTTTTCTGTTTGCTATCCACTAGCTTCCATGCTAAAGTTCCTTTTTGTTTTGTAGCTTCCAATGCTAGCTCCCTTAGTTTGTTATTCCGCCCACGTGCGTGCTTTTTGTTTGTTCTTGTTTGGTTTTAATTAAATCATGTTTTCATATTCTATGCCTGCCTCCGTCTCTGCATCTTGGGGTTCAACACCAACTAACTGTGACAGAAAGGGATTTGCAAATCATTGTATTCTGTTTTTTATTTACGAATTACGCATCGTGCCAACTTCACTGGTTTTGGGTTTTGTACTAGACTGTATACAAATGATAACAAGTGCAAAAACAGGTGCACAGCACCATATTTAAAAGAGGATTTTGTTTGTACTACCAGCTGTCATGGAGACACTCATTTGCTGAACATCCACGGCATCATGCTCCAACCTGTGGTGTTTTGATATGTTGTAAAACATGCAGCACACTAATATAATCTGCACTACCTTTTCTGGGTGCAGCATGTTGAGCTTTTCCACCCACCATACAAAATACCTCCAGACTAAACTGATGCTAGATAGCTGGAAGAAGCATTGTAAATTGTACTCACCAATACTGAATTTATGAATTTCATTGGATGACGTCCCTGTGCCATCATCGTTTATGCTTTTTCCTCCAAACAAGTAAACATCCTCCGATGGATATGAAAAAAACAACAACAAATAAGCATGTTGGCAACCACATCCAAACAAGTGACAAACATTTTGCGCTCCACTTTGTGGGTTAGAATAAACAAATATTAGAAATGCTGGACTGTTTATGAAGGGTTTAGGCGCAAAAAACTATAAACGCCAGACCAATCAGTGCATCGAAATTTGATTACCGTATTTTCTGGACCATAGGGCGCACTGGCTTATAAGGCGCACTGCCGATGAATGGTCTGTTTTCGATCTTTTTTCATATACAAGGAATACTGGATTATAGGGCGCATTAAAGGAGTCATATTTTTTTTTTTCTAAATGTAAAACACTTCCTTTTGGTCTACATAACATGTAATGGTGGTTTTTCGGTCAAAATCTTGCATAGATTATGTTTTACAGATCATCTTTCTGCTGCTTTCTGACAGTCACTTCAGGATGCACCGTTTTGTGGGCGGTCTTATTTACGTGGCTCACTTTCGGCAGCGTCTTCTCTCAGTCATCTTTGTTCTACCGGTGTAGCGTGCAAGGACGGGTATCCAAACTTTACTTAATACTGGAGAATGTGTCCCGTGAAAAACCGGCCATCTGGTCACTCTCTAAAAACTAAAGTTCCTTGGGTGAATAATGTATACTCACTACACCGGTATGTTTTAGCGCTTTCATGGCGAGTTTACTGACAGATGTAAGTAAGAACTTTACACTATACTTTATATTAAAAATGGCAACAGCGGAGGATGAATGTCCCATAACAAGAAGATAAACAAAAAGAAGACGCTTATCGACTATGGTGTTGACACGGACTACAAAGGATGGCACGGGCAATTTTTTAGGACTTATGCAGATCCCAAATACAGATCAGCAGGTACCAGAAGGTAAGAACAGTTGCTTTTGCATAATATTGCGAATAAAATGCCAGATAATATGTCTTACCTTACAATCCATCAAGCGGGGCTGCTTCATAGTGTCACGGCCAGGCCGCATTCCAATGTGCCCCTCCCCCCCTGTTTACCTGTATCTCACATTTTTTGTAAGGGGCGCCGGAAGTTGGCAGACCTGTCGGCGATCCTGTTCTGTCTCCCTGTAATGTATGTCTGCTCTTGAATGGGATTGTGCTGAAAATTTTAATTTCCCCTCGGGGATTAATAAAGTATTTGTGATTCCGATTTCTGATTCTGTTTCTGGTTTCAGTCTTTCATCCACACGGAAACAGTGTTGCGGTTGGTCTGAAGCCATAGTTTTTGACAACGGGGGTCTTCAGAGTGGAAAAAGTCGGATAACGCGACCTTGTGGTTATCGCGGGTAAAGGTGAACTATTACTTGTTGATAACAATGACATCTTTGTGTCATCATGTGACCAGAAAAAAAGAGCGAACAGCTACTGTTTGAATATATAATAATAATAATAATAAATACAAACCCCGTTTCCATATGAGTTGGGAAATTGTGTTAGAGGTAAATATAAACGGAATACAATGATTTGCAAAACCTTTTCAACCCATATTCAATTGAATGCACTACAAAGACAAGATATTTGATGTTCAAAACTCATAAACTTTATTTTTTTTTGCAAATAATAATTAACTTAGAATTTCATGGCCGCAACACGTGTCAAAGTAGTTGGGGAAGGGCATGTTCACCACTGTGTTACATCACCTTTTCTTTTAATAACACTCCCAACGTATAGGAGCCGAGGTAAACTAATTGTTGAAGCTTTGACGTTGGAATTCTTTCCCATTTTTGTTTTATGTAGAGCTTCAGTCGTTCAACAGTCCGGGGTCTCCGCTGTCGTATTTTACGCTTCATAATGCGCCACACATTTTTGATGGGAGACAGGTCTGGACAACAGGCGGGCCAGGAAAGTACCCGCACTGTTTTTTTTACGAAGCCACGCTGAATGTGGCGCATTATCTTGCTGAAATAAGCAGGGGCGTCCATGAAAAAGACGGCGCTTCGATAGCAGCATATGTTGTTCCAAAACCTGTATGTACCTTTCAGCATTAATGGTGCCTTCACAGATGTGTAAGTTACTCATGCCTTGGGCACTAATGCACCCCCATACCATCACAGATGCTGGCTTTTCAACTTTGCATCAATATCAGTCTGGACGGTTCGCTTCCCATTTGGTCCGGATGACACCATGTAGAATATTTCCAAAAACTATTTGAAATGTGGACTCGTCAGACCACAGAACACTTTTCCACTTTGCATCAGTCCATCTTAGATGATCTCGGGCCCAGAGAAGCCGGCAGCGTTCCTGGATGTTGTTGATAAATGGCTTTCGTTTTGCATAGTAGAGCTTTAACTTGCACTTACAGATGTAGCGACGAACTGTGTTTAGTGACAGTGGTTTTCTGAAGTGTTCCTGAGCCCATGTGGTGATATCCTTTAGAGATTGATGTCGGTTTTTGATACAGTGCCGTCTGAGGGATCGAAGGTCACGGTCATTTAATGTTGGTTTCCGGCCATGTCGCTTACGTGGAGTGATTTCTCCAGATTCTCTGAACCTTTTGATGATATTATGGACCATAGATGTTGAAATCCCCAAATTTCTTGCAATTGCACTTTGAGAAACGTTGTTCTTAAACTGTTTGACTATTTGCTCACGCAGTTGTGGACAAAGGGGTGTACCTCGCCCCATCCTTTCTTGTGAAAGACTGAGCATTTTTTGGGAATTTGTTTTTATACCCAATCATCGCACCCACCTGTTCCCAATTAGCCTGCACACCTGTGGGATGTTCCAAATAAGTGTATGATGAGCATTCCTTTAACTTTATCAGTATGTATTGCCACCTTTCCCAAATTCTTTGTCACGTGTTGCTGGCATCAAATTCTAAAGTTAATGATTTGAAAAAAAAAAAAAAAGTTTATCAGTTTGAACATCAAATATGTTGTCTTTGTAGCATATTCAACTGAATATGGGTTGAAAATGATTTGCAAATCATTGTATTCCGTTTATATTTACATCTAACACAATTTCCCAACTCATATTGAAACGGGGTTTGTACATTGCATGTGAGTTTCTTAGTGTGTGTGTGTGTGTGTGTGTGTGTGTGTGTGTGTGTGTGTGTGTGTGTGTGTGTGTGTGTGTGTGTGTGTGTGTGTGTGTGTGTGTGTGTGTGTACTTTGTCATGGTGTGCCGTCACTGTTTGTCGACTACAGGCAGCAGGTAATTCTCCCTTTGTCTGCCATTTGTGCCACACCAGGTTTTCTGTAATTTAAAGAAATGGTTCTATTGTTTTTTCTAGTAAGATGTTATGCTATTTTGTACAATAGAAAATAGCAATTTATGTTGAAATTGCGTGTGAATGCTAAAAAACTGAGGCCGAACTGAAATGCTAACAGGTAGCACGCTAGCCAATTCGCATCAAGTAACAAAATATATGACTCTACGTTGTAAACCCGAAAAACATGATAGCATACTAACATGCTAACATCAGCATGCCAGAAAAATAGGAAGAGCAATCTATAGAGAAACTGTGTGTGAATCCTGAAAAACGGAAGCCGAACTGAAATGCTAACAGGTAGCATGCTATCCAATTAGCGTCAAGAAAGAAAACATATGGCTAGGTTGTATACCTGCAAAAAAAGTAGGCATACTAACATGCTAACATTAGCATGCCAAAAAAATAGAAACAGCAATTTATGTAGAATTTGCGTGTGAACGCTGAAAAATGGAAATCAAACCGAAATGCTAACAGTTAGCACACTAGCCACTTAGAGTCAAGTAAGAAAATGTATGACTCAAGCTTGTATAGCTGCAAAAATATGCGAGCATACTAACATGCTAACTTTAGCATGCTAAAAAATATAAAGAGCAATTTATGTGGAAATTGCGTGAGAATGTTGAAAAGCTGAAGCCGAACTGAAATGCTAACAGGTAGCATGCTATCCAATTAAAACCAAGTAAGAAAAGTTATGACTCTAGCTTGTATACCTGCAAAAATATGCGAGCATACTAACATGCTAACATTAGCATGCTTAAAAAATAGAAAGAGCAATTTATGTAGAATTTGCGTGTGAATACTGAAAAATGGAAACCAAACCGAAATGCTAACAGGTAGCACACTAGCCAATTAGAGTCAAGTAAGAAAATGTATGACTCTAGCTTGTATACCTGCAAAAATATGCGAGCATACTAACATGCTAACATTAGCATGCTAAAAAATAGAAAGAGCAATTTATGTAGAAATTGCGTGTGAATGCTGAAAAACTGAAGCCGAACTGAAATGCTAACAGGTAGCATGCTATCCAATTAGCGTCAAGTAAGAAAATATATGACTCTAGGTTGTGTACCTGCAGAAAAAAATGCGAGCATACAAACATGCGAACATTAGCATGCTAAAAAATAGAAAGAACAATTTATGTAGAAATTGCATGTAAATGCTGAAAAACTGTAGTCAAATAACTAAATATGTGAGTCTAGGTTAGAGGTGTCAAACATACGGCCCGAGGGCCGGATCAGGCCCGCGAACAGATTTTATCCATTTGTTAAGTATAAAAATTAACCTGAAATTTTTGAATGAAATAAACAGCTGTTCTAAATGTGTCCACTGGATGTCGCAATAGCAATTCTTTGTGTCTTTGTCAATGATGCTACATATGTAAAAAAAAAATAAACCACATGATGTTAAGTACATCAGTCGAGGGAAATGATCAAACTACATAAATAACATCCCGTAATTTGATTTTGATATCATTTTTTTATCTCGATAGATTGAAAATGAAGACTAATGAGTTGATTGATGAACATTAACACATAATTTATATAGAAAATATAAATAACAACAAATAAAAATGGAATACTATTAAGCGCAACATGTACTGTTAGTGTACAAACCCAACAACATTATGATTTGTACAATTTCAGAATGTGATTGTTCTATTTTTACATTTTTAGTCTTTATTTTTAAGTTATCGTGCCGTAATTTATGCAGTGGCCCACTTGGGAGTAGATTTTTCTCCATGTAGTTCCCAATCTAAAATGAGTTTGACACCCCTGCTCTAGGTTGTATACCTGCAAAAAAAATGCTAGCATGCTAACATGCTAACATTCGCATGCTAAAATTTAGCATGTGCGAAATAACAACTGTTTTTTTTAGCATACTAACATGCTAACATTAGCAGTCCAGCCCACTTTGGAGTAGATTTTTGTCCACGTGGCTCCCAATTTAAAATGAGTTTGACACCCCTGCTCTAGGTTGTATACCTGCAAAAAAATGCTAGCATGCTAACATGCTAACATTCGCATGCTAAAATCTAGCGTGTGCGAAATAACAGTTTTTTTTAGCATACTAACATGCTAACATTAGCATGCTAAAAAAACAGAAAAGGGCAATTTATGTGGAAATTGCGTGTGAATGCTGAAAAATGGAAAAAGTTGAAAAAATGCTAGCATGCTAACATGCTAACATTCGCATGCTAAAATCTAGCATGTGGGAAATAACTAGAGCAGTGGTGTCAAACTCATTTTAGATTGGGGGCCACATGGACAAAAATCTACTCCCAAGTGGGCCGGATTCACGCAATTTCCCAAAAAATGCCAGCATGCTAACATGCTAACATTCGCATGCTAAAATCTAGCATGTGCGAAATAACAAGAGTTTTTTTAGCATACTAACATGCTAACATTAGCATTCTAAAAAAATAGAAAGAGCAATTTATGTGGAAATTGCGTGTGAATGCTGAAAAATGAAAAAAGTTGAAAAAATGCTAACATGCTAACATTCGCATGCTAAAATCTAGCATGTGCGAAATAACAACAGTTTTTTTAGCATACTAACATACTAACATTAGCATGCTAAAAAAATACAAAGAGCAATTTATGTGGAAATTGCGTGAATCCGACCCACTTGGGAGTAGATTTTTGTCCATGTGGCTCCCAACCTAAAATGAGTTTGACAACCCTGCTCTAGGTTGTATACCTACAAAAAATGCTAGCATACTAACATGTTAACATTCGCATGCTAAAATCTAGCATGTGCGAAATAACAATACATTTGAATCTGAGGCAAACATTTGCTAAAAAACCTAGCATGCTAACAGTTAGCATAGGTCAAGTAACGAAATATTTGACTCTGAGGTATATACCAACAAAAATTTTCTAGCATGATGATGATTCCCAGAGGGTTCAAACCATCTTACCTGGGTTGAGGACATGAAGGTCTTTACAGAAGTCATCACTTGCTCCGTAACCACCAAACATAAAAATCTGATCACCAACCAGAGCAAAATGCTGATCCAACCTACACACACACACACACGCACGCACGCACGCACGCACGCACGCACGCACGCACGCACGCACGCACACACACACACACACACACACACACACACACACACACACACACACACATTAATTTTAATTTGGTGCTACATTCAGCGAACCCTACTTCAAAATACTGAAAAGTCTCACAAGGGTGGAGGCGTTGAGCCGCTTGTCTTAACCGGTGTCCAGGTGTGAGACACTGAATCATGTTTAAAATACATAACATCATTTGGACATATTTAAAAAGGGACAAACGGTAAAAAATGCATGGATGGATAAACATTCCCATCCTGAGGGTTAAAGGAAAACTGCACTTTTTTGGAATTTTGCCCACATCTACGGTCCTCCAAAAAGGTTTCTCGTAGACATTCACATTGTCATCCCACTGGGTTGTGAGTTTTTCCTTGCCCTTATGTGAGCTCTGAACCCAGGATGTCGTTGCGGCTTGTGCAGCCCTTTGAGACACTTGTGATTTAGGGCTATATAAATACAAACCCTGTTTCCATATGAGTTGGGAAATGCGTTGGATGTAAATTTAAACGGAATACGATGATTTGCAAATTATTTTCAACCCATATTCAATTGAAGACATCATATTTGATGTTCAAACTGATAAACTTTTTCTTTTGCAAATAATCATTAACTTTAGAACTTGATGCAAAGCAACACGTGACAAAGAAGTTGGGAAAAGTGGCAATAAATACGGATAAAGTTGAGGAATGCTCATCAAACACTTATTTTCAAAATCCTTTTCAAAAAGGATTTTGAAAAGGATTTTAGTCCAGAAAATATGGTATGTCACCAGACGACCAGCCGTTGTCAAAGGCAGTAGCAAGGGCTATTCAACTTGAGTCTGCAGAAGCGTTAGCATCCCAGTTAACTGGCTCCTACCTCTCCCTTGCACACTTTACCCCACTGGCAAAGACCTAGATGCTCACACCCACCCCCGTGGAATATGTGGCTCTTCCTCCTACTCCACCCATGCATCAACCTGAACAGCCATTGGCCAAAGGTGGACCACTTCTCTAAAGTGTGCCACTCTGTGCCCGCCTCTGCCCCACTTATCACCCCACCCTCCATCATCAGTGGGCTCCTGTTCCATGCCATTCAAGTTTTGTACTGTTGTGCTGGACACTGCTGCCTCCAAGTCACTGCTAAATGAGTCTATGACCACACTGCAAAAAGTCAATGTTCAAAAACAAGAAAAAAAAATACAAAAATGAGGGGTATTTTATTTGAACTAAGCAAAATGATCTGCCAATAGAACAGGAACATTTGACTTATCAAGACTTTCCAAAACAAATCAAATCAGCTAACCTCAATGAACCCAAATATACCTTAAAATAAGTATATTCTCACTAATAACAAGTGCACTTTTCTTGGTAGGAAAAAAAAACTGAGTTTTTTGCTCAATATGTTGAAAAGTATTCTTAAATGGAGTCAATTGCTAGTGCAATCATCTTAGTTTAGTCTTTATTTGAAGGGACAATGTACAGAAACATGAACCTCCAAGACATTTCTGTACCAAATTATAGCTAAATAGCTCATTTCCATCTGCAGTCCCTGGCTAACTAAATTAAAGGGATACAAAAATTATGCAATAAAATGATGACAACAAAATCATACCATATCATGTAACCAAATTAAGAAAAGTCATAAAATGCCCTTTCGTGGACACATACTTAATATACAATACAACAACACCTTATTTACATCATCACCCAAAGACAATACATGCTCTTGTTCACATCTTTCATCATCTGTAAAAAGAACCATGATTTTAACAGACACACCTCACAATTTACAACAAAAATGCTGTCATGGATAGAAATAATGCACATCACGTTGATCTGTCAAACATAGTGCTTAGTGACCGTGTGAGCAGCTTTGATTGCTCCAAAGCCACTTTTTAACTTCAATTATGAATGAAGAGTAATCTGTTAGACTTTTCAAGTTTTCAATCTTGATATAATGATATGCGCTAGGCATTATGATTTTTGTTTCGTGCTTGAAGTAAGAAATTATTACTTTAAAAAAGCATTTTTATACTTGTGAGTGTTGATGACACAGCTTTGCAACAGTTGATATTCTAGTTTCAAGCATGTTTTACTCAATATAGGTCATCACATCTCAGTAACAAGCTGTAATATCTTACTGAGATCATTTAGGACCAAAACCCCTAAAAGAAGTACAAAACTCTAACATAAAATCTGCTTAGTGAGAAGAATGATCTTATCAGAAAGAAAATAAGCAAAAATCACCCTTTTTTGAGATATTTCATCTTACTTAGATTTCACTTTTTGCAGTGCAGGCGTCTCTCTCCATGACGGTCAAATTAAAGCAAGACTGGGTGTGCCACGAAGCCAAGCCCTCTGAGACACCTGGCCCACCTGACCAAGGTATGCAAGATGACCCTGTGCAGCCTGTGCCTCGTCCTGTCAGGCCCCCGCCAAAGGTCCTTCTACTTGGAGGACTAAGATCTGCTTAGCACTCAGCTTGTAAAACTTGTAGCCCATCTTCTGTATATTCAGTCTCAAAAATATAAGGATCAATCAATCAATCAATGTTTACTTATATAGCCCTAAATCACTAGTTTCTCAAAGGGCTGCACAAACCACTACGACATCCTCGGTAGGCCCACATAAGGGCAAGGAAAACTCACACCCATGGACATCGGTGACAATAATGACCCAGTGGGACGTCGGTGACAATGATGAGTATGAGAACCTTGGAGAGGAGGTAAGCAATGGATGTTGAGCGGGTCTAACATGATACTGTGAAAGTTCAATCCATAATGGATCCAACACAGTCGCGAGAGTCCAGTCCAAAGCGGATCCAACACAGCAGCGAGAGTCCCGTTCACAGCGGAGCCAGCAGGAAACCATCCCAAGCGGAGGTGGATTAGCAGTGCAGAGATGTCCCCAGCCGATACACAGGCAAGCAGTACATGGCCACCGGATCGGACCGGACCCCCTCCACAAGGGAGAGTGGGACATAGGAGAAAAAGAAAAGAAGCGGCAGATCAACTGGTCTAAAAAGGGAGTCTATTTAAAGGCTAGAGTATACAAATGAGTTTTAAGGTGAGACTTAAATGCTTCTACTCAGGTGGCATCTCCAACTGTTACCGGGAGGGCATTCCAGAGTACTGGAGCCCGAAATGAAAAAGCTCTATAGCCCGCAGACTTTTTTTGGGCTTTGGGAATCACTAATAAGCCGGAGTCCTTTGAACGCAGATTTCTTGCCGGGACATATGGTACAATACAATCGGCAAGATAGGATGGAGGTAGACCGTGTAGTATTTTATATTTGACCCAAAGTACCGTATTTCCCTGAATTGCCGCAGGGCATATAGTATGCGCCTGCCTTGAATTACTGCCGGGTCAAACTCGCTTCCCAAAATAATTAGCGCATGCTTAGTATTACCGCCTGGTCAAACTCGTGACGTCACACTTTTCCAGGTAATTTGAAATCGCATTAAGGGAAGAAGATTAAAAGTTATTCAGTAGGATTCAAGGTCCAAGCTTACATCACACTCAAATTTTTACTGCATACCTTTGATAAGTGCTGGAGTGAGAAGAGGTTTAAAAATAATTAGCGCATGCTTACTTTTACCGCATGCCTTTGGTAAGCGCAGGAGTGAGAAGAGGTTTTAAATTAATCAAGGAAATACGGTAGTCATTATTTTCCTTCATTAAGTCCTTCTTGATTATGAATTGAATTGAATTATATTTATATAGCGCTTTTCTCTAGTGATTCAAAGCGCTTTACATAGTGAAACCCAATATCTAAGTTACATTTTTCAAACCAGTGTGGGTGGCACTGGGAGCAGGTGGGTAAAGTGTCTTGCCCAAGGACACAACGACAGTGACTAGGTTGGCCAGAAGCGGGGATTGAACCCGGAACCCTCAAGTTGCTGGTACGGCTGCTTTACCAACCGACTAAACCGCCCCGATTAGTGGTGGTAGTTGTTGAAAGAAGTAGCCTTAATTGCTATACGCTCTGTAAAATCGATGCGCCCAAGAAAGAAGTTACAGTAATGCTTAAAAATGAAAAAAATACTGTGAATATTAGACGTTATCGTGAATTAGCCTGTTTCTACATACTTACAGCATGTATATAAAACATTGTTAGAGGGGGTTTAGAGGGCTTTATAGATGTAACAGGTAAATCCCCATTACCTGCATCGTTAGCTGCCTCTTGCTAGCAGTTTTTCACTATTGAAAACGCACAAGAAAGAGAAAGACAGGTGTATTCTTTCGTATGACGGGCAAAATTCCAAAACAAGTACAGTTTTTCTTTAAGTTAGTTATTACGAAAAAACTAATGATTGATCATTTGAAGCAGTGAAGAGAATGAAAATGGATCCACTGTGTATGTGGTTCTATTATTTTAACCTGTGTTGAAAACCATGAGGTCATCGGTTAGCGTTCCGGCCAGTGTGCCCCCATAGACGTAGATATTGTCTCCCACAGCCACGGAGCTGTGTCTCAGAGTTCTCACGGTAACAATCCCAGTTGTCAAGTAATCCCAGGTGAGAGACACTGATAGAAAACAGAAGATTCAGAACTATTCTAAAGACGAGGAATGTGCAAAAGCAGGTTTGAGGTCAGATCTGCTACATTACTGCTCACCAATGTCAAAACTGTAGACTCCTGGAAGACATTCAGGAGCTTTGGGATTGGACAGTCCTCCAAACAGATACAGTTTCCCTTTAACGACACTGAAGAGGATGAAAAAATGGTTACAGTCAAGTAAAATCTGTGTTGCCCTTTTACAATACAGATTTTTGTTTTAATTTAAAATATAATGCTATATTACCAGAGGGTGTGTCCTTCCCTGGCTGAAGGAACTTCTCCATTCTGAGGAATCTCCTCCCATTTTATGTCATCTGGGGAAACTGCAAAACTTTATTGCATCAATGCTGTAGCGCACGTATTATTCCGTCACTTTGTGAGTCTCCACTATTTCCACATTACAGATTTAAACCATTCCATCTAAGGGTAGGGGAAAAAGATCGATTTTTACAATGCACAACGATTCAAACGTGGACGATTCTGAATCAAAACAGAATCTGGTGAGGGCGGTCGCATTTTTTTCCGCACCCTCTTCTCCCAGCTTGCTCCCTTTGTTTTTGTCTTGTCTGAACTTTTTTGAAGCCTCTTTTTTTGCGCTATCCTCAAATCTAAACATCAGGCATGAGTATGATCAGCTGGACTCTCGACGCAATTGACAGAATCGTGGAAAACCTCTAGCTATTTGGAACCGTGATCGCCGGGCACTTGCTGATTGGGCTGGACATTGCTCTGGTGTATCGTCAAATTCATAAGACGGTGGCAGCCACTCAAGGAGCCCAAAGGCTGTTCGTCACAATGGATGGTTTGGGCAAATTGAATTTCAGAGCATCCAGCATGGACGAATAGAGCAGACAAGTCATTGTTTACGTCTGCTCGAGAAAAACAAACATCCTATTCTACGATTTGACTCTCTCGAACGGCCTTGACGCTGTGGAAACAGGACCAGGCTGTTCTGAAAAACACCCCCGAGGACACCTCAATGATAGACGCTTTTGACCTCCCTCCCTCCTCAACGACACCTGGAGTCAGACTTAGATCGGCCTCAGTCTAAAAAACATTACATTATCACACCCAAGACAATTGGGCATACACGCAAACACCCCCCACCCCCACCGCTTTTTCCCCTTGGTGTGATGGTTGGATGGCAGCGCTTAAAGCAGCAGGGCCCAAACTCCCCGCCCCTCTGTTGCGAGTTTGTCGTGATTAAATGTAATGTGTTTATGTGTGCATTGCACAGAGTTTTTTTCCCCACTCCAGACTGAGCCTCTTTAGGTGCCCAGTCTAGATTGTATTTTTTTACTCATATTCTTCCCCAGCATTTTACCTTTTCCCATCTTTTACGGGGCGCCTCGTGGCGATCCATCAGCGTTCCTGTTCTGTAACCCTGTACACTGTTTCTTTGTCTAATCTTGAACGGGTTTGTGCTGTAAACAAAAAAATTGTTGTACTTGATGCATTGACAATAAAGACCTACCTAAGTATAGTATTAACCATATCAGAAATTTATGCTGCCGACTGACAATTTACAAATACTAATCATTCGTGAGAGGGATCGGACAATACCAATACTAAATAAATGTGTTTATGATGAGTGCTATGGACAGTGTAACAATAGCAACACAATATCTAAACTCGTTCCTTATTGTCTTTTACTACATACATTTTTTAAAAATCAAAACAATCAATAGAAAAAACTTTACAAGAATAAATTGATCAGTAATGTGCCATCAGGCCCAGCAAGGCCTTCTCTGCTGGTCTAAAAGTATTCATAAAAATAACCACAATGTGGTTATTTTTAGTTTTAGTTTGTATCCAATCAGAATGCAGCTAGTTTATGTTGCCATGCTGTACGAAATCTCCCCAGAGCCTCCAGAATCAGTTGTGTCTGTGCACTGTAAGTGTACGGGCACATAGAGTGATAGACAAATGCTATAGCCAATCAGATCACTAGTTGTTGTCAGTAAGGCCTTCTAGCTGCCCTTACGCTGTGATTGGACACTCACTTGGGAGTCACAAGTGAGTATCCAATCACAAGTTGCGAAAACAGGAAGTTGCACCGGAGCCATACAAGCCATAAAAAGCCACAGAAAACTTACGGGTACTCAAAAAGAAGGAGAGCAAAATGTTGATTAGGTGGTAGATATATTTTTGCAAGGCCATTTTCAAGAAGGATACTTAAGAGAAAGTAGATCTTGTGAGACAGAGTGAAATGGTTTGCCCGCGACTTTCACACGAATCAACCGACTACGAGACAACTACTGATTATGAGCTGTACAACTGGCTTATACGGCGTTGAATGGGTTACAATTTTTTTTTCATATTTTATACAATTATTTACATTTTGACAGTACCACTAAGATATATTTTAATTGCTGAAGCAGGTTTATTGAATGTTAAATTCGCCGAAAAATAGATTGTTTCGTACACTGTTGAGGGGATTCAATTCCGAGTAGTGTGCAAGTGGGTTTCTGTATAATGGGTCATTTGATATGTATTGGATTGTATTTCTGGCTCATATGTATGTCAAAGACTCAATGAACAACTGCTAAAAAAAACTGTCAATAATATACTGTACAATTACATTACATAAGTAAAAACTACTATCTACTACTGTTTTAAATCATTTGGTGTTTGCTATCAAAGTATTCCTGTGTCCACAGAATTATTCCCTGAGTTTGTAAACATTTCCAAATATATATACATACAGTATATACATGTATATATATACATACAGTATATACATGTATACATGTATATACATATATATATATACATATACACATATACATATATATACATACATATACAAATACACACATACATATATACACAAATATACTGTACATACAGATACATATATACACATACATACATATATATATACACACACACATACATATATATACACACATACATATATATATACACACACACACATACACATACATATACACACATACATATATATATACACTCACACACATATATATATATACAGTATATATATATATATATATATATATATATATATATATACAAACACACACATACATATATATATTAGGAAGATGAAAAATATCAACCTAATTACTCTAGTATCAAGCATACCAGTGTTGCTACTGATACTTAGAATTTGCTTGATCACTGCTACCCAAGAATGAACAAAAAATACTCTCAACAAATGAGAAATACAATCTTAGAGAACAATGTAACTTAAAATATTTGCACTAACGCACAACACTTAAGACTTTCGGCATATCAATATGTAGAATTAATTAAGCAAATATGTCAAACAATGAACTAATATGATCCAGTTTAAGAAATTGTTCAAATCCAAAGTGCTTACAAAGTATAAGGAAGAGGAATACTGATAAAAACCTGAACCAGGTTGATAAATGACACATAATCCATCACAGTCAGTCAATTATGTAAACCGTACAGTAAACTAACACCTATTCATGTGAACTGTTTTGATGTCATTCTATTTATTAATTCATTGCTGTTGTGTTTAAGATCGAAGTGAACAATTGTGTGAGAAGTTATTTCCAGACATGAAAGGGGTAAGATTAAATAAGATCTGCTTCCTCCGACCCCTTCTGGGAAATGTTAGAATGGGAAGCTGTAAACATGTAACTGTTCGAAACATCACTTCAGTATTACCTTCTTTTAATCCTCATTGTTGTTGCCGTTTTGTTTTGGGTTTCTTCTTCTTCTTCTTCTTCTACTTTTTAAAATGTGTTCAAAATAAATATTTTCAATATAATTGTTGTTGCAAACATTCTTTTGTAGACCTTTGTGGATACTCCAGTCCAAATTTGAAACAAACCAAATCAATTATAGTGTGGTGTAAATTCTGGGTTTGTACCTGTGAGCATGTAGAAGTCATTGAAGTAAACAGTACTGTCCTCCTAAATTAGTCACGAGAGAAAAATTCACATGAAAAAAACCACCAATCACAAAATGTTTTTATTTTGTGTGAAGTCACCTCTTGGGTGATGTTGGAGGCTCCTCCAAAGAGAAAGGCAATGTTTCCCGCCACAGCTAAAGCATGACCATATCTGTCACAAAAACACAACGCAGGGAAGGAAATCAAACAACAAGCAACCACAGCAAAAAAGGATACACCCATCTGGAGGTCTTTCAGGCCAAGGACCTCAAAACTGAGAGTGAGCAAGGACTTGCTACCAGTGGTGTGACGTCAGGGCCAGCAAGGCCTTCTCCGCTGGCATAACATAACCACGAATCATGATCGTAATTAAAGATAAAAGTATTTTTAAATGTACTTTTCCTAAATTTTTTGGTTAGCGGGGGTGTGTACTGTAACCTCCCGGAAGAGGTAGTGCTGCAAAGGATTCTGGGTATTTGTTCTGTTGTGTTTATGTTGTGTTACGGTGCGGATGTTCTCCCGAAATGTGTTTGTCATTCTTGTTTGGTGTGGGTTCACAGTGTGGTGCATATTTGTAACAGTGTTTAAGTTGTTTATATGGCCACCCTCAGTGTGACCTGTATGGCTGTTGAGCAAGTATGCTTGCATTCACTTGTGTGTGTGTTTGTAAATGCAGCATATATTATGGGACTGTGCCGGCACGCTGTTTGTATGGAGGGGAAAGTGGATGTGTCGACAGGTTGCAGAGGACGCTCAAGGCACGCCCCCAATATTGTTGTCCGGGTGGAAATCGGGAGAAATACGGGAGATTGGTTGCCCCGGTAGATTTTCGGGAGGGGCACTGAATTTTGGGAGTCTCCCGGTAAAATCGGGAGGGTTGGCAAGTATGGCTTAGAACCTTTATTGTTATTTGGCATAGTTTTCTGCATGTTAAGCTGTAACTGTTCTAAAATAAATGTGTTCCAAAAGGAAGAGAGTAAATGAACATGTGTAAATGGTAGGGGTGTAACGGCATGTGTATTTGTATTGAACCGTTTCCGTATGGGGGTTTCGGTTCGGTTCGGAGGTGTACCGAACAAGTACACATGCAAACAGCGACCGGGCTAGGACAACAAGTAAAAGCCAGAGCTGGAAGACCCTGCTGCCTCGTTAAGATCTCCCGTTTGAGAACACTTTGGCTGCGCGATACAACAATGGAGGACGGAGGTTTGCCGACATTGTTCAGCAGCTGCTTCTGACAACACGTCAAACATGTGTTGCACCTTTCCTGCTTCCGGCTCCCAGACCGTTGTCGAGGAGCACTTGGGAGACACTCCTCCAGGGCTGATGTATTCTCGGGGTCAACACCCTTCACTCTACCCAGCAGTGGGTCTCCACAGCTCCGGACTCCAGGGTAAAGGAAGAGCCTGGCGATTGGTTGCAAATCGTGGCTTTATTGAAATCTTGCACACAGGCAATCCAACAAAACACTAGCCACTCCCTGCACTCAGCTACTGCTCCCTCACCTCGCTCACCCACACACTCACCTCACATCCTGTCACATATTAAAGGGTCACACACATACGCTACTCTCATAACACATGCTAACCCATTTGAAGCGTAACCATCCCCATTCAAGCAGCTTCTCCTCGGTGAGTCAGGCAGGGCTAAAACAATAACAAATGTTTTTATAGCAGCAGATTTAAGTCCATATTGCATTAAAATCTAGATTTTGACCCACTTCTATGGTGGAAGAACAATGAGCCCATATATCCTCTTACTGCCAAGTTAGCCAGGCTACGGGGGAAAAGAAAAGTGAATCTGAGGCTGAGTTGACCTGAAACTGTTTAATATTGCACTTTTTATATGGAGAAGAAAAGTTGTGTCATTTTTTTTAATCTGAGCAACAACTTGAGGCAGTTTAATGTTGATTAACGTGGACCCCGACTTAAACAAGTTGAAAAACTTATTGGGGTGTTACCATTTAGTGGTCAATTGTATGGAATATGTACTGTACTGTGCAATATACTAAAAAAAAGTATATGGCACACAATGGTTTGCCTCCCCTTTGGTCCCGATGACAAGTTGTCAAATATTTCCAAAAACAATTTGAATTGTGGACTCGTCAGACCACAGAACACTTTTCCACTTTGCATCAGTCCATTTTAGGTGATTTCGGGCCCAGAAAAGCCGGCAGCGTTTCTGGATGTTGTTGATAAATGGGTTTCGCTTTGCATAGTAGAGGTTTAACTTGCACTTACAGATCTAGGGACAAACTGTACTTAGTGACATTGGTTTTCTGAAGTGTTCCTGAGCCCATGTGGAGATATCCTTTAGAGATTGGTGTCGTTTTTTGATACAGTGCCGTCTGAGGGATCGAAGGTCACGGTCATTCAATGTTGGTTTCCGGCCATGCCGCTTATGTGGATTGATTGCTCCAGGTTCTCTGAACCTTTTGATGATATTATGGACCGTAGATGTTGAAATCCCTAAATTACTTGCAATTGCACTTTGAAAAACGTTGTTCTCAAACTGTTTGACTATTTGCTCACGCAGTTGTGGACAAAGGGGTTTACCTCGCCCCATCCTTTCTTGTGAAAGACTGAGCATTTTTTGGGAAGCTGTTTTTATACCCAATCATGGCACCCACCTGTTCCCAATTAGCCTGCACACCTGTGGGATGTTCCAAACAAGTATTTGATGAGCATTCCTCAACTTTATAAATATTTATTGCCACCTTTCCCAACTTCTTTGTGACGTGTTGCTGGCATCAAATTCTAAAGTTATGATTATTTGCAACAACAAAAAAATGTTTATCAAATTTGTTGTCTTTGTAGCATATTCAACTGAATATGGGTTGAAAATGATTTGCAAATCATTGTATTCCGTTTATATTTACATCTAACACAATTTCCTAACTCATACGGAAACAGGGTTTGTATATTTGTACCATTTATTGATTAACGTGGACCCCGACTTAAACAAGTTGAAAAACGTATTCGGGTGTTACCATTTAGTGGTCATTTGTACAGAATATGTACTGTACTGTGCAATCTAATAATAAAAGTTTCAATCAATCAATCAATCTATCAAGAGTGCAGGTTTAAAGTCTTCGCTATAAAGAAACAATGCAACCCACCTGGGACTTGGGACCTGCCCCTTCATCTCTTTCTCCACCCAGTGTCCGCTGGCCAAGGCCATCTTTCTGTGTACACACATATAACTATTAAAGACAAGAGGAATATTCCAACAATGAGTCAGTAAAAGCAGGTAGTACCAATAACTTATCTACAAAGAGTCACATTTTGTGTCCCACAACTAAACGTGCCATTTTTTTAACAGTTGGTATTACAGTATTTGCTCTTAGTGGGATGAAACCTACCTTAGTTTAGCTTCGGGGCTGATCTTTTTTGGCTACCCAAAAGAAAATATTCACTTGACGCTGCACTAAACCACAGATGGCTGCTCAAGTGACAGGCAGGCAACACTTTCCTCCGCAGGTAACCTAGTTGCCTAGCAATGCCAACAAACATAGTGACTGAACTGAGCAATTTGACCTGGGGTGTCCACATTTTTTGACTTGAGGGCCACATTGGGCTAAAAAAAATTTGGCCGGCTGCATGTAAGGTAACAATTTATATACAAATATGTACAACCTATACATGAAAATGTGTACATATATAAATACAAATTGTATTAATATATGATATACATGTATTCATCCATCCATTTTGTACCGCTTGTTACTCTTGGGGATACAGAGTTAGGGTTAGGGCCAGTTAGTGTTGCCAATCAGCCTAACCCCAGGTGCATATATACATATATACATATATACATATATATATATATATATATATATATATATATATATATATATATATATATACAAACCCCGTTGGGAAATTGTGTTAGATGTAAATATAAACGGAATACAATGATTTGCAAGTCATTTTCAACCCATATTCAGTTGAATATGCTACAAAGACAACATAGTTGATGTTAAAACTAAAAAAAACATGGTTTTTTTTGTGCAAATAATCATTAACTTTAGAATTTGATGCCAGAAACACGTGACAAAAAAGTTTAGAAAGGTGGCAATAAATACTGATAAAGTTGAGTAGTGCTCATCAAACACTTATTTGGAACATCCCACAGGTGTGCAGGCTAATTGGGAACAGGTGTGTGCCATGATTGGGTATGAAAACAGCTTGCATGAAATCCTAAGTCATTCACAAATAAGGATGGGGCGAGGGTCACCAATTCGTAAGCAAATTGTCGAACAATTTTAGAACAACATTTCTCAACGAACTATTGCAAGGAATTTAGGGATTTTACCATCTACGGTCCGTAAAATCATCAAAAGGTGCAGAGAATCTGGAGAAATGACTGCACGTATGCGATGATATTACGGACCTTTGATCCCTCAGGCGGTACTGCATCAAAAACCGACATCAGTCTGTAAAGGATATCACCACATGGGCTCAGGAACAATTCATAAAACCACTGTCAGTAACTACAGTTGGTCGCTACATCTGTAAGTGCAAGTTAAATCTCTACTATGCAAAGCGAAAGCCATTTATCAACAACACAAAGGAACGCCGCCGGCTTCGCTGGGCCCGAGCTCATCTATGATGGACTGATGCAAAGTGGAAAAGTGTTCTGTGGTCTGACGAGTCCACATTTCAAATTATATTTGGAACCAGTGGACGTGGTGTCCTCTGGAACAAAGAGTAAAATAACCATCCGGATTGCTATAGGCGCAAAATTCAAACGCCAGCATCTGTGATGGTATGGGGGTGTATTAGTGCCCAAGGCATGGGTAACTTACACATCTGTGAAGGCACCATTAATGCTGAATGGTCCACACAGGTTTTGGAGCAACATATGTTGATATCCAAGCAACGTTGTCATGGACGCCCCTGTTTATTTCAGCAAAACAATGTCAAGCCACGTGTTACAACAGCGTGGCTTCGTAGTAAAAGAGTGCGGGTACTTTCCTGGCCCGCCTGCAGTCCATCATGAAGCGTAAAATACGACAGTGGAGACCCCGGACTGTTGAACGACTGGAGCTCTACATAAAACAAGAATGGGAAATAATTCCACTTTCAAGGCTTCAACAAATAGTTTCTTCAGTTCCCAAATGTTTATTGGGTGTTGTTAAAAGAAAATGTGATGTAACACAGTGGTGAACATGCCCTTTCCCAACTACTTTTGCACGTGTTGCTGCCATGAAATTCTAAGTTAATTATTATTTACAAAAAAGAAAAAAAAAAATGAGTTTGAACATCTAATATCTTTCTTTGTAGTGCATTCAACTGAATAAGGGTTGAAAAGGATTTGCAAATCAATGTATTCCGTTTATATTTACATCCAACATAATTTCCCAACTCATATGGAAACGGGGTTTGTATATATATATACATATATATATATATATATATATATATATATATATATATGTATAAATGTATATATATGTATATATATGTGTGTATATATGTATATATATATGTACATATGTATGTACATATATGTATGTATGTATATGTATATATTTATGTATATATATGTATGTATGTATGTATGTATATATTTATATATATAAGTAAGAACTTTATAAATATATATATGTATAAATGTATATATATATGTGTGTATATATGTATGTATGTATATATATGTATATATGTATGTGCATATATGTATATATTTATGTTTATATGTATATATATGTATGTATGTATATATGTATATATGTACATGTATATATATATAAGTAAGAACTTTGCACTACTTTATATTACAAATGGCAATGGCGGAGGATGAATGTCCCATAACAAGAAGATAGAGAAAGAGAAGCTTATCGACTACAGTGTCACCACGGACTACAAAGGCGGGCAGGCACAATTTTTCAGGATTTATGCAGATCCCAAATACAGATCAGCAGGTACCAGAAGGTAAAACAACTTGCTTTTGCATAATATTGCGAAACAAAACGCTAGATAACATGTCTTACCTTATACAGACACCATAATAATACTCGTATGTTGAAGCACAGTAGAATCCATCAAGCCGTGCAGCTTCATAGCATACCAAAGTCGTACTAAAACATTTTGATTGATTTTTGAGCGCTTTGTGTAATGTTCCATATTTTCAATGGAACATATAAAATGTTGGTGTTGTTTACTTGAGTAATATTGCCATCATATTGCAGTCTACATGTATATATTATGTTTGACTGCCATCTACAGGTCACACTTATCATTACACCATGTACCAAATAAAATAGCTGAGAGGTCGGTAAGCAAAACCAGAATGATTTCGCACATTAAGCGCACCATTTTATTAGGCGCAGTCGATTTTGAGGAAGAAAAAGGATTTTAAGTGCGCCTTTTAGTTTGGAAAATACAGTATTTGTTTTTAAGATGTAATTTTGACATGTTGTTTAATGATAAATGTATACTATTCAATTCTATTGTAATTACAATTAATTATTTATTGGCATTAACTGTGGTAAAATGTACGCATGCAGCAGAAAAATGCTCTGAATTAAAAATATATATTGTTATTGTTTTACTATACTATTTATACTATGTGTTTTGCACTATATTTGGCTCTATCCGCCTATACCTATTTGATGTTTTATTATGTATAACTTACATTTATACACAACTCCAATTATAAATGTGCTTTCCACCAAAAACATTACATTCTCTTTTTGTTTTTCTAAATCCTTGTCACGCAAATGAAACTTTTCATAATCACAGACAGTACACTTGTGAAATGATGAAGTAGAATCACATGGCATTGAATACATTTGAACATCTAAATCAATCAAAAACATAAAATGTGATAGATAAAGAAAAAAAATTATATTATCATTGTATTGTTCACATTTAGGTCTTCACGGTGGCAGAAGGGTTAGTGCGTCTGCCTCACAATACGAAGTTCCTGCAGTCCTGGGTTCAAATCCAGGCTCGGGATCTTTCTGTGTGGAGTTTGCATGTTCTCCCTGTGAATGCGTGGGTTCCCTCTGGGTACTCCGGCTTCCTCCCACTTCCAAAGACATGCACCTGGGGATAGGTTGATTGGCAACACTAAATTGGCCCTAGTGTGTGAATGTTGTCTGTCTTTCTGTGTTGGCCCTGCGATGAGATGGCGACTTGTCCAGGGTGTACCCCGCCTTCCGCCCGATTGTAGCTGAGATAGGCGCCAGCGCCCCCCACGACTCCAAAAGGGAATAAGCGGTAGAAAATGGATGGATGGATGTTCACATTTAAGAATTAATTCGGGTGCTGATTGATGATCAGTGGCAGTCACGTTTTTATTTCCCGCATCATCTCCGAGAACCACTGTTACTTACACGTGATCTGGTTTAAAGACACACCAACCGGAAAGTAATTTCAGAATTTCAGAATAAGAGAAGCATGTGAGACATTTACTGAGGAACATTTGCAGTTTACTGTTCGTACCTCATATTCACGCGTATACTATATTTTTCATTCCCCACCAAACATTAATAAAAATTATTAATTTCAATCAAGTTCATTGTTCGTATACTAAGATGATGGATTGTGAAAATACTGTGCATGTACTTCCGATAAAGCCAGGCAATGAGACAGGAAACAGTAGGAATTCTAAAAGAAAATAAGATAAATAACGTAATCAAGCATGCAAAAATAAGGCTTGAATACACCTGTGAAGTTTTATAATATTGTTCCAATATGTAATAGTAAATTTGTATTTTTTTTTCTTGCATTTATTTGATTTTGACCTCATTTTAATTAAATACATTACTTTATATTTAAAAATTACCCGGAAGTGCTGTTTTCTTTTTCTGTCTAACTTTCCAATTCCCGTCCATAATCGTCCAGTGAACCGCTGACTGACCTGACTTAATATCCACACCGAGACAACCGCGGGGAGGTTTTTTTTTTCCAATTAATATTATACTGAATATTAATATTATTATTTTATTCAAACCCCGTCTTTTCAAGGAGACATCCTGGAAGCGCTCGGGGAACCGCGAATATCAACGCGGCAAGGATGCTTCGTGACCCGCTGCAGGTGTGAAGAGATGCCGGGGGAGCCGCCGGTGGGCAGCGGCCGAGTGGTGCTGGTCAAGAAGATCATCATGAAGGACGGAGCGGCGGTGCGTAGACAAGCCGCCATTTTTTTCCATTTCTTTTTCCACGAACGCTATCAAGCGTATTTAAAGTTAGCCGTCTAAATATATGGATTGAATACCGATGAATAATAACATATAGCCTCCACTTTATCTTTGCTATGTTGACGCCGACAACGAGTATACTTGTCCTAATAATTCATGAACGCACACCTGACCTTTTTAAATGAGCTGAAATACCATTCTAATGAAATACATCATGACGTCACAGAAGGTAATGAAGGGTGTATAGGAGAAAAAAAGGGTTCATATGTTAGCGAGAGCCATGGTGGAGTGTTTAGGATGGAGCCGTTGTCTATTACATAACATTTTGCCTCCTGCTTGCTCTGCCAGCATCCATTTTAAAGGCCTACTGAAATGAGATTTTCTTATTTAAACGGGGATAGCAGGTCCATTCTATGTGTCATACTTGATCATTTCACGATATCGCCATAATTTTGCTGACAAAATGTAGTAGAAAACATCGACGATAAAGTTCGCAACTTTTGGTCGCTAATAAAAAAGCCTTGCCTGTACCGGAAGTAGAAGCCGATGTGCAAGTGACGTCACCTACTGAAATGAGATTTTCTTATTTAAACGGGGATAGCAGGTCCATTCTATGTGTCATACTTGATCATTTCACGTTATCGCCATCATTTTGCTGACAAATTTTATTAGAAAACATCGACGATAAAGTTCGCCACTTTTGGTCCCTAATAAAAAAGTACCGGAAGTAGAAGCCGATGTGCAAGTGACGTCACCGGTGTGAGGGCTCTGTCACACAAAAACTTTCCCCCCATTTACTTCCGGGGTCATGTTTCCTTGTACGTCACACTTCGGGTTTGACTGCCCGTGGCTGAAGGATACAAATTAAAAAAATTCACGATATACCATATTTCCTTAACTTACCGCCGGGGCGCTAGTTAATTTAAAAACCTCTTCTCACTCCTGTGCTTACCAAAGGCATGTGGTAAAAGTAAGCATGCGCTAATTATTTTAAAACCTCTTCTCACTTACCAAAGGTATGCAGTAAAAATTTGAGTGTGATGTAAGCTTGGACCTTAAAGGCCTACTGAAACCCACTACTACCCACCACGCAGTCTGATAGCAAGGTTATCCTCGTTGTTGCTGTCTTTCTTTGTGAGGACATTGTTGATTGTCGTGTCACGTACAGATGTACTTTGTGGACGCCGTAAGTTTTTGCTGTCGTCCAGCATTCTGTCTCTGTTTACTTTGTAGCCAGTTCAGTTTGACTTTCGTTTTGTGTAGCCTTTTACTAGCAAGCTGGTCTCGCTTTGCTTGACTTTTTCAATTCTAAGAGAGACAAAAGTCAAATAGAATTTGAAAATCCAAGAAAATATTTTAAAGACCTGGTCTTCACTTGTTTAAATGAATTCATTTATTTTTTTACTTTGCTTCCTATAACTTTCAGAAAGACAATTTTTGAGAAAAATACAAAAATGATTAAAAATTATATTATGATTTTTAAACACGTATACCTTTTCACCTTTTAAAGGCCTACTGAAACCCACTACTACCCACCACGCAGTCTGATAGTTTATATGTCAATGATGATATCGTAACATTGCAACACATGTCAATACGGCCTTTTTAGTTTACTAAATTGCAATTTTAAATTTCCCGGGAGTTTTTTCTTGAAAACGTCGCGTAATGATGACGTGTACGCTTGACGTCACGGGCTGTTAGGAAATATGAGTGCTGGACACACACACAGCTAAAAGTCGTCTGCTTTAACGGCATAATTACACAGTATTTTGGAGATCTGTGTTGCTGAATCCTTTGCAATTTGTTCAATTAATATTGGAGAAGTCAAAGTAGAAAGATGGAGTTGGGAAGCTTTAGCCTTTAGCCACACAAACACACGGTGATTCCTTGTTTAAAATTCACGGAGGTTAAACTTTACTATGGATCCCAACCGAATGTCAACAAGCAGGTTTCGGTGAGAAAATTGTGGTAAAAAGTCGCTTCTTACCGGAGTTCAGCTGAGCTTGTGCCGCCCATAAAGCTGCCGTCGACTTCGCTGAGACACTGGCGTCAACACACCCGTGGACACACCCCTCCGACTATCAGGTACTGTTAAACTCACTAAAACACTCGCAACACAATAGAAAGATAAGGGATTTCCCAGAATTATCCTAGTAAATGTGTCTAAAAACATCTGAATCCGTACCAATTTTATTTTTTAACTTTTTTTTTTTTTTCTAGTCCATCGCTATTAATATCCTCAAACACAAATCTGTTATCCTCGCTCAAATTAATGGGGAAATTGTAGTTTTCTCGGTCCGAATAGCTGTTTTTGTTGGAGGCTCCCATTAAAAACAATGTGAAGATGTGAGGAGCCATCAACATGTGACGTCATCGTCTGCGACTTCCGGTAAAGGCAGGGCTTTTCTCTTAGCACCGAAAGTTGCAAACTTTATCGTGGATGTTCTCTACTAAATCCTTTCAGCAAGAATAGGGCAATATCACAAAATGATCAAGTATGACACATAGAATGGACCTGCTATCTCATTTCAGTAGGCCTTTAAACGGGGATAGCAGGTCCATTTTATGTGTCATACTTGATCATTTCGTGATATTGCTATATTTTTACTGAAAGGACTTAGTAGAGAACATCAACGATAAAGTTTGCAACTTTTGGTCGCTAATAAAAAAGCCTTGCCTTTACCGGAAGTAGCAGACGATGTGCGCGTGACGTCACGGGTTGTAGAGCTCCTCACATCCACACATTGTTTACAATCATGGCCACCAGCAGCTAGAGCGATTCGGACCGAGAAAGCGCCGATTTCCCCATTAAATTGAGCGAGGATGAAAGATTCGTGGATGAGGATAGTGAGAGTGAAGGACTAAAAAAAAAAAAAAAAAAAGAAAAAAAAAAAAGGAAAGGGCAGTGGGAGCGATTCAGATGTTATTAGACACATTTACTAGGATTATTCTGGAAAATTCCTTATCTGCTTATTGTGTTACTAGTGTTTAAGTGAGATTATATGGTACCTGAAAGTCGGAGGGGTGTGGCCACGGGTGTGGTGACCGCCAGTGTCTCCGGTGGGAGGAGGTAAGAGAGTCCGCAGCTGCAGGAGGACGCAAGCTCCGCTCATGTCTGCGGTAAGAGCCGACTTAATACCACAATTTTCTCACCGAAACCTACCGGTTGACATGTGGCCGGGAACCATGTTCGCTTTACCGCTCTGTTCCATAGTAAACCTTCAGCTTTGGGAATGTAAACAAGGAAACACCGGCTGTGTTTGTTGCTAAAGGCAGCTGCAATACACCGCTTCCCACCAACATCTTTCTACTTTGAATTCTCCATTATTAATTGAACAAATTGCAAAAGATTCAGCAACACAGATGTCCAGAATACTGTGTAATTATGCGATTAAAGCAGACTACTTATAGCTTGGATCGGGCTGGAACAAAATGTCCGCTACAATCCGAGACGTCACGCGCACGCGTCATCATACCAGCGTTTTCAACAGGATACTTTGCGGGAAATTTTAAATTGCAATTTGGTACACTAGACCGGCCGTATTGACATGTGTTGCAATGTTAATATTTCATCATTGATATATAAACTATCAGACTGCGTGGTGAGTAGTAGTGGGTTTCAGTAGGCCTTAAACATCTACTTTCAACTCTACGCACTAGAATCTATAAACACTCCTAAATAATTGAATTAATAATGGTATATTTGTATTGTGTTGTTTATCAGTGGATATGATCAAGCCTATACTGTAGGCCAGTGGTTCTCAACCTTTTTTCAGTGATGTACCCCCTGTGAAAATGTTTTTAATTCTAGTACCCCCTAATCAGAGCAAAGCATTTTTGGTTGAAAAAAAGACATACGGATTTAAAATACAGCACTATGTCATCAGTTTCTGATTTATTAAATTGTATAACAGTGCAAAAAAAAATAATTTCTCCCATTCCCCCACTTGTTTACCTGTATCTCACCTTTTTTGTGAAGGGCGCTGGAAGCCGGCAGACCCGTCAGTGATCCTGTTCTGTCTCCCTGTAATTTTTGTCTGATCTTGAATGGGATTGTGCTGAAAATAGTAATTTTCCTGAAAGAATAAATAAAGTACTATCTAATCTATTCTAATCTGAACCAATCTAAACTAATCTAATCTAATCTAAATATTGCTAATTTGTAATGGTCTTTCTTGAACTATTTGGAAAAAAATATATAAAAATAACTAAAAACTTGTTGAAAAATAAACATTGATTCAATTATAAAGACTGTGCGCTCCAGCTCAATTGTTGGAGTGGTCCTCTCCCAAACTGATGGTTTTAGGTTTACTCCCTGGCCAACTGTGACCATGTTGAAGTACCCTTGCGCAAGATACTGAACCCTCAGTTGTTCCTAATGTTGCGTCATCATTAGGTGTCAAAGCGCTATACATTAACCATGTCTTTGGCACAATTGGTGGCACAATTGGAATAGGTAGGCCAGGGGCACTACACAATGCAGTGGAAGTTATATCAGCGGTACCTGCAACATAAGCTTTGAACAAAATGTCTACCTTTTACTGCAATGTGTAATGTCAGTAACTAAGGTGGTGAGGTCATGCCTGTTATATATTATCTGGTGTATTATCACTACGACACCAAAGACACTGAGGTGTTCTACAAGTCTTCACAAGCTGTGCACAGCTATCTGTGACACTACACTTTGATGTTATTGTAAACAACGAAATACAAAGGGATTGTGCGTCTCACTGAAATGTATATTCTCATTCATCAGGTCATTGTGTTCTCGAGGCGCTGAATACCTCGCCACGGGACTGGCAAATTGTCTTAGAAAATGTTTCGCCTCTCATCCGAACAGGCTTATTCAATCCATGCTCACAGACGTCGATCATTGAAATGTTTTTGTATTTTTAATGTTGTTCTCTTTGTGTGTGTTAGCTCCAGCAGGGCATGGGCCGGCCCAGTGTGTACCATGCAGTGGTGGTCATCTTTTTGGAGTTCTTCGCCTGGGGTTTGCTGACTACACCTATGCTCACAGTGAGTTGTTGCTCCGCCGGTGTTCTGTTATGTTCATATTTAAGTAAAATTTCCGTCCCCGTTTATTGCGTTTTTATTGGTTGACTTCAAAGCAATTAACTTTCCGGTACAATTTCTTACATTTTGATTTGTCAAAAGTTTAATCAATCACATATATTGCATTTCCGGTATTAGGACTCCTGCGTGTTATTGTTTTCGGCATGGCGACCAAAAAACCCTAAAAGCCAAGCTTCAACGAAAAGTGGCTACAGGAGCCACTTTTTAGCAAATGGCTCACATATGAGTATGCAAAGATGTTTTGCACGCCATGTAAACGGGCTAAGAAAAAGCACACCTTTACGACCGGGGGCATTGATTTTCAAAGATCCAGCCTCACCAGGCATCAAGAAAAATAATTGTACACCTTTCCTGCTTGTCGGCTCCCAGACCGTGGTCGAGGAGCGCGGGGGAGACGTTCCTTCCAGGGCCGATGTTTTGTCGGGGCTAACACCCTTCACTTTACCCAGCATTGACCCACTACAGATCTACTCTTGGCTCGGAATGACGAAGCCGTTGATTCGTTCTTTATTTATGTTTTCCACAAAGCCAACCCAACTTCCAACATGCTATTAAAATTCCTGGACATGCTAGCGCTCCCTCTACTTGCTCATTCATTTACACACGTCACCCACCCCACATACCGCCATTCTTAAAGGAGCACGCAGACACACACGTACGCTACTCTCACAACAATCAGTTCACTAGTTGCCCGAATCGGCTGGGAAGCAGTCGACCAGCTTTTTTGGCGCTCTGAAAAAAACAGAGGAAGCAAGTAAAGACAGTGTTATTAGCCAGCTGCGGACTGTGTATTACTTGGCCAAAGAGACCATCCCCTCGTCGAAGTTCCCAAGCCTGATTGAGTTGCAAAAGTCCAATGGTGCCAGCATACCTGCAGTTTATGGCCATCACGAAGCCAGAGATGAAATGCTCGAGGCATTGAGTGCCACTGTATTAAATGACATTGAAACTAACTTGCCAAATTCTAAGTTTGTTGGCATTATTTGCCACGAAAGTGTAGATGTGGCGGTTTTTAAACGACTGATGATCTACATACAGGTGAGAATAATCAATTCAATTTGTCATATGCTTGTATGCCCTGGCATTCAATTATTATAATTTCATGACCGAAGCAAAACACTTTTTACACTTTTTATACTGAAATAAATACAAAACAACTTATTAAATAAATATATAGACAAAAATGTGCCGGCAGCGGTAAAGTTTAGATTCATGAAGGAAAGAAGAAAGTGAATGAATGTTTATAACTGAATACATTTAAATATGCATAACAATTTGTTTTTCAAATAATTGTTTTTACCAATTAATGTTTATGACAACCTTTTTCCAAAACAGAATATAGAATGTGAGATACAACAAGATAATGCATACGTTTGTCATTTGTTTTCAAAACGGTTAAAAAATGTGGGACCCCAAAAATTAACTCTGGGACCCCATTTTTATGACTTGATGGAGTCCCATTTTGAAAGTTCCTACTGCCAACACTGCCTTGAAGTTTATACTTTTACTGTTTGCTCATAATCAATGCAGGCAATGTCTGTATTGTGTGTGTGTGTATATATATATATATATATATATATATATATATATATATATATATATATATATATATATATATATATATATATATATATATGTGTATATATATATATATATATATATATATATATTTATGGGGTTAGGTTAGGGTTATATCTATAATAATGTCTTTAAAGTAGACTTTTTTTTACTGAAATTGGGACTTTTGTCAAGGCTAAAACCAATTTTTCATGTTTATATTGTTTGTTACGGGAAATTCTTCTTCACTGTACAAACATTTTGATTTCAAGAACCAGTTAAGTTCGTCAATTGAGGTTCCACTGTACAATACTAATGGATGGTTGTAAAAGATATGGGTGGTGTCAGCTAAGGTGCCGTTTTACGGAGCTCCGTAATTCCCTACATTAAAGTTAAAAACATTACAAATGTCATATATAATAATGAGGACGTTATTTATCACAAGACTAATTTGTTGTATTGCCATTGTTTTTCATTGTAGGTGCTACATGAAACATTCCCCCAGCACACGTTCTTAATGAATGGACTCATTCAAGGCGTAAAGGTAAGCATTATTTATTAGTCAGTGATTCTAAACAATAACACAAAGAACTTTAAAAAATAAAATAAATGATTTCCAGTTTTAATTTCATGCTATTTAGCTATTATCCACAACACCCTAACATCCAATGAACAATTTTAGATGTTATGGGAAATGACATGTACATTACATATACCAGACATACACCATATACTATGCTGGGGTTTGGGCAGGTCTAGAACACATTAAATACATTATTTACGGGAAGATGACTCAGTATATGATCATTGCTCATGAAGGTTTAGTCATAAAAATCCTGATGGGATTTTTTTTGTGACAAATTATCCCTATAAGGAATGTGATACAATTGAATCATCTTGGCGTTAACGTCATCCATCTATTCATTTTATGCTGCTTGGCCACTCAATAGCTAGCAACCAACTGAAAAACAACTGAACCCCACATAAGCAAGCACCTTAGTAATGAAGGCAAAAAAAAACTCCTAAGGAAGAAGTCTTGAACAAAACCAAGATTCAGTGGGATTCAGGTGTCTGCCTTGACTGGTTGGGTTGTGATAGGTCAGATACGCTTTTTTCCACTGTAGCGAACCCTGGTGGTGGAGCTGGTTTAGTGTGGAACTCGTATTGGTCACTAACTGACTCTACACCAGCTGTAGTTTCTTTGGTCTGAGGCTGGGCTCTCTTAGGATACAGCTATTCAACGCTTCAGTTTGGTGGAATCTGATTCGACTATCAACCTTGCAGTAAAATCGTCAGACATTGCAAAAGGCAAGATTGTTTTATAAATATCTCTGCCATTCCTTTATTGTTTGATTTCAACATTTCCAGACTTATGGGGATCCGAAAATACACAAAAACAAGTACCAACAGGTAAAAAATTAAAAATATTCCCTGTAATAAATATGAAAACAAAATGATCTTTTAGCAATCATTTACTACATTGTTTGACAAAATATTGTCAGACTTGACATTTACCGAAACATAAGTGCTGCTCTTGCTCTCATTTTTACAACCAATACCAGGTCAAGTTGAAATGTGGGTAACTTAAAGTAAATCCTCCCGCACTACATTATGCAAACGGTCCAGCCCAGCAATCTTTTGGAACCAGGTGAGAACAAATAAAAACACCTCTAGCTCTGTGGAGCCTTGATAAAGGAAAACTAAAGCGCAGAGAACCTTCTCCGAAGCAGGTTAAAAGGAACAGAGGGCAGTAAAGACAGAAAAAAGGATAGAGGGAATGGGAAAAAGATTAGAAAATAATCTTTTTAACAAGAGCTGTATCCAATAGCGCTAACCATAAAATGTATTATTAATTATATTATTACTAAGAAGAAATTTGCAATTTAAGTCTCAAAATCATTGTTTTTTATTGCAGTTTTTTTCTCCTGTCACTGACTCAACTTTTTTCTGTCAAGGGTCTTCTGTCGTTCATGTCTGCTCCCCTGATTGGTGCATTGTCAGATGTGTGGGGGAGACGATCTTTCCTGTTGGTCACCGTCTTCTTCACCTGTGCCCCAATACCCCTCATGAGACTCAGCCCCTGGTAGATCACATGTTTTACAATTTACAGCTCAATCATATTGTGTTTTTTGCCTGAATGCATTAGCTATTCAATCGGTGCGTTTATTGTTTGCCTACTATTGTGGTTGCATCGTCAATTTTCCATCAATTTTCAAAACCATTTATTAGATTATAGAAACCACTGTAATTACCTTGAACTGCACTGATGTAATCTTCCTCAACCTACAGGTGGTACTTTGCCATGATCTCCATGTCTGGAGCATTCTCTGTCACCTTCTCAGTCATATTTGCCTACGTTGCAGATGTAACAGATGAAAGAGAGAGGAGTACAGCTTACGGTCTGGTCAGTACCTGAATTTTGTATGAATATGCATTGTCGGAAATATGATGATTAGAGCTGGCTTTGACTAAGAATTTTCATAATTTAAACTAATACGCTTAGTTTTGCCCATAGTAGATGATCAGTCAAATCTATAGCGTTGCTAATGGGGATGTATCTCAACACACTGTACTACAACCTGGTCATTAGGTGTCAGTTAATTGTGTTAGATGTAAATATAAACGGAATAAAATGATTTGCAAATCATTTTCAACCCATATTCAGTTGAATATGCTACAAAGACGACATATTTGATGTTCAAACTGATAAACACTTTTTTTTTTTGCAAATCATTAACTTTAGAATTTGATGCCAGCAACACGTGACAAAGAAGTTGGGAAAGGTGGCAATAAATACTGATAAAGTTGAGGAATTCTCATCAAACACTTATTTGGAACATCCCACAGGTGTGCAGGCTAATTGAGAACAGGTGGGTGCCATGATTGGGTATAGACGCAGCTTCCGTGAAATGCTCAGTCATTCACAAACAAGGATTGGGAAACGGTCACCACTTTGTGAACAAATGCGTGAGCAAATTGTCAAACAGTTCAAGAACAACATTTCTCAACGGGCTATTGCAAGAAATTGAGGTTCGGAGAATCTGGAGAACTCACTGGACGTAAGTGATGAAATAACGGACCTCCGTTCCCTCAGGCGGTACTGCCTCAAAAAGTGACATCAGTGTGTAAAGGATATCACCACATCGGCTCAGGAACATTACAGAAAACCACTGTCAGTAACTAGAGTGTGTCGCTACATCTGTAAGTGCAAGTTAAAACTACTATGCAAAGCCAAAGCCATTTATCAACAACACCCAGAAACGCTGCCGGCTTTGCTGGGGCCGAGCTCAGCTAAGATGGACTGATGTGAAGTGGAAAAGTGTTCTGTGGTCTGAAGAGTCCACATTTCAAATTGTTTTTTGGAAACGGTGAACTTCGTGGGTAACTTACACATCTGTGAAGGCACCATTAATGCTGAAAGGTACACACAGGTTTTGGAGCAACATATGTTGCCATTCAAACAACATTATCATGAACGTCCTTGCTTATTTCATCAAGACAATGCCAAGTCACTTGTTACAACAGCGTGGTTTCATAGTAAAAGAGTACGGGTACTAGACTGGATTGCCTGTAGTCGAGACCTGTCTTCCATTGAAAATGTGTGGCGCATTATGAAGCTTAAAATACCACAACGGAGACTCCGGACTGTTGAACAACTTAAGCTGTACATAAAACAAGAATGGGAAAGAATTCCAACCGAAAAGCTTAAAAAATGTGTCTCCTTAGTTCCCAAAGGTTTATTGAGTGTTGTTAAAAGGAAAGGGTGAACATGCCCTTTCCCAACTACTTTGGCACGTGTTGCAGCCATAAAATCCTAAGTTAATTATTATTTGCAAAAAAAAATTAAGTTTATGAGTTTGAACATGAAATATCTTGTCTTTGTAGTGCATTCAAATGAATATGGGTTGAAAAGGATTTGCAAATCATTGAATTCTGTTTATATTTACATCTAACACAATTTCCCAACTCATATGGAAACGGGGTTTGTACATGCAGCCTTTACAGAAAGGAAGAAAAATAATAACAAGGAATTTGATAGTAATGTGATCTTCCCAAAGTTAATAAAATAAATATAAAGCTATGAATCAAACACAAACATAATATTTAAGCCTAAAATATGGTTATACAATTAAAAATAACAATGAAATCCACTGTTATTACCTATCATAAGTCTTCACTATAATGTTATTTCAACACAGACTATTTCTCTTACGCACCTGCCATCAAAAGTCTAAAGACCAACGGCACAATAAAAGAACTTCTTCATCCTATTGATTTTAGTAATCAGTCTGACCTTAGCCTTGTTTGTTGTATGTGCTGGTTTATGTGTTAAGTCAATGATAATCACTGTGATTATTCATATCATTTGACTAGGTTTAAACCTGCTAGATGGTAAGTATGTTCAATATAACTTTTGAATACAGGTAAAGTCAAGACTAAGATTATTAATTCAGTATTAATATTTGATTGGGCCCCAAGACCCTCTTTACTGGGAAGGTTGTGCCCTGAGGGCAAAAAGGTCAGGAACCCCCATCCATAAGACGGTGCTCTATTGTTTTTTGGAATTTGCTGCAAACATGTGAGTCTCTTCCTAGTTTATTTAACTGAACTTTGACTCGAGGGCTGCCAGTTGAATAGTCCTTCTCTAGAGTGATCTGAAGGAGATAAACAACAAACTCGATGAGGAGCATGATGTATGATATTAAAATGTTATCAAAATCTACCAGCAATCATGTCAAAGAACTGAAGGGTTAAATTGTATCAGATTGCATACAAAACATTTGGCTGGAAAAAAAAAGGGATGCTGCAAAGAAGCAGAAGGATGAAAAGGATCAGAATATTTTGCAATTGGCGCACATGAGTTGGAGCACAACGCGAACATGAATGATGTGATTGTGACCAGGCTTCACATTACACGCAGGGCAACTGCGAACAAAAGAGGGGAACAAGTAGGAATGGGTGGTGCTTCAACAGAGCAACAGGTGGCCAACTTTCAATCAAAGGGGGTGGATGTGGATGTCAACAACATCGATACAAGTATTCTAATGTCTGTCTGCCAGCATCATACAGTTCACCAACAAAAACTATTAAACATCATTGCTGTAACAGAGAACTAAGCTGAAAGGAGAGAATGAAGCAACGCCGACATAGAAAGCGCTTAATCTGAGGTACCTGGGAACACTCAAGCCTCTCTGAGCGTCAGCTGCAAATTCTTCAACCACAGAAAGTCGCAGTACTTGTTCTTTAAACTGAACACATATTGAAGGCTATGTCTTCCTCCATCACTGGTCACTGGTGACGTAACTTCCTGTCAAGCTCGCACAAACTGTCATATTGAACCTTTGACATTTTTTGACAATTTTCTGGTTTACTCATTTTTATTTTGGATTACAAACTCATTGTAAAGCTTTTTTGGAGAACGACCCTTGCGAGATATTTCAAGAAAAGAAAGACACAAAGAATGATATAGTCTGACGGAATTGAATCCTCAACAATTGACTGTGACTATAATTCAAGAGTCTTTATTGTTATTTCACATTGTGTCCAAGACACACAGAAAACAGAAACTAAGTTTTCCTCTTTCTGCAGTGTGTTACAATGGAGTAACAATAATAATAAAACAGTGGAGAGAATATACAGTATAAAGATACATTTAAAATGTAAAAAATAAAAGTGCATAAGCATATAAAGTATGTACAAGAAACAACTCTGCAAGCATTCTCAAATGTACAGAAAATATGACCAACAACACTGTAAAAGTAATACAACACTACAATAATGACATTGACTTTGACAAGTGACATTGGCTAATCGATTTCATTCAGTGAATAATATCATGATCTGGATCAGTGTTTCATCTAAATACGCCCTGCCGGACATTTCTACATCATTGTGTTAACCTGCTTAGTAATGTATGATCTGCGGATGGTTGGAGGAGCTTTTTATATCCAATGATCCAGACGATGATCTCACCGACATCTCCCCAAATATTCGCCAATGTTACTCTCTCCTTTTGGGTATTAAGTCTTCTTTACAGGCACAAGATCTGTGCCAAATACAAGGTGTGCCGCCCTGAAAGGATCGTTACTTTAACACAGCACGCCGTCTGAGCTGTGTAGTATGTTTAGGAGTGCTCGTAAAACACAGCTTGTAAGCTAAAACAAGGATTTTTTCATCTTAACTTTATTTAACCAGATGTGAGAGGCAATTTGAGTTAGCTTGAATTTTGTGTTTGTTTACTTATTCTTACCTTGCATTTATTATTTTGCGTGTTGTTTCTTTTTATGTTTGCCTGGCTTAGGTATTTATTAACCATCATGTCTATTTAATATTTTAAAATTTCCTATAATCCTGTAGTGTTTTTAAATCATCAGTATGAAATAAATATATTTGATTATACTTTAATCAGATGTAGACTGCTGGTGCCAGCAAAACAGTAGATTGTACACATTTTACAAACATTTCAATTCGGGGGGTCGTGAATCAATTTTGGTCTGTTTGGAAACATCTGAAATGTCAGAAAATAATAGCACTTTTTTTTAAATTAAATATACATTTCTTTGAGATGTTTATACTCTCATATTTACTCATACATCAATCTTTAACATCTTGACTTATTGTCTCTTCATTTATTATTAATTCTATGTAATCTTATTTTATATGTAATTATGTTAATTATTTGTATTATCTTATTTTTATTTTGTTTTTTTTCCTTGCACTCGCTTATATATCCCATTATCCGAACCCTCCAGGTGTCTGCTACATTTGCTGCCAGCCTGGTGACCAGCCCAGCAATTGGAGCGTACTTGTCAGCCTGGTATGGAGACAACCTGGTGGTCCTGGTGGCCACACTAATCGCCCTTGCGGACATCTGCTTCATCCTGCTGGCTGTGCCTGAGTCTTTGCCTGACAAAATGAGGCTCAATACCTGGGGAGCGCCTATATCCTGGGAGCAAGCGGATCCTTTTGCTGTAAGTAACACAATATGGGCTTCTACTAAATCTTACTTCATGCTTTATCCATTGAGAAATTAATAAAAATGTTACTTGGAATGGGTCATGGACCAGTTTGACATGGCTGCCACCGACAAGACACAGGTTGACACAATATGTTTACATGCACTAAAGAAAACCAAATTATTGCAGGAATTTGATTTTCTAAAACACATATAAACACCAAATTTAATTGTGTTTGGCTTATTAAAAATCGTAATAACAAACCTAGATTATTTGATTGGAAATATAATTTTGTAAATAGTCAAAAGAATCCACCAAAAGCTCTTTTACCAAATACAGTCTGTACATGAGGAACAGTTAAAACATACAAATTGTTAGAGCGTAATGCATAAGAGCTGTTTTTCTTTGTAACGAAGTACACAAGTATGGAGGCATGTATATAAACCTAAAAGAGCCTCAGCCAATGTGTGTATCTGCGTGCACTCAATGAAGATAAGTCTGATTTCATATAGAGTTGACAGTTGTGGGTGAGACTACGACAGCCATTAACAAATCATAGTGCTGAGGGAAAAACAGTGTCAAAGGACTGGAGGCATTTAAATGAAGCGCTAAAATAAAATCACGTCTCCATAATCGATTATGGGCAAGATTGTCGCTGTCACCAATTTCTTTTCTAACTTTAAGAGAGAAGCAGTTTTTATTTCTAAAAAAGAAACCAAGCTTTACCCTAAGTTTAGAGACCAAGTTGTTGGTATGGATTTTAAATGAAAGCTTCTTGTAATTTGTAATTGTAATTTAAGACCTGCTCTATAAGGTTTCCATTTGATGTTACAATAATTGGAATATTTTCCAGTAGCACCCTTGAATGAGAGAAAACCATTGCCTTGCTGTTATCTGTACTTAAAACCAATTTATGATCAAATAAGCCTGGATGACATCAAAAGCAGCTTGTAAAAACTCAAAAGCCTGAGTGATGGAGGTTGAACAGTATTCCTTCCACCGATCCACAGCATCCCCAGTTGAGGTCAGCAGCACACCGTCCTCACCTCACACGGTGTTAACAGCGCACTGCTTCTTCCTCCTGAGGCGATACATGGTAGTCCAAAATCACTTCAAAGCTGTCCTAAAGTTGTTCTCCATGGCTTCTCCCCCCATGTCCGAGTTTTTGCCTCTCCAACCGCTTAAGCCGCCCACCACTTGGCCTGTCGATACCTGTCTGCTGCCTCCAGAGTCCCATGAGCCAAAATGACTCCTCCTTCAGCTTGATGGCATCCCTCACTGCTGGTATCCACCGGCATGTTCTGGGATTATCGCCACGGTAGGCACCGACCGCTTGCGGCCACAGCTGTGATCAGCTGCCCCGACGTAGAGGCACGAACCATGGTCTACTCGGACTCATGTCCAGCGCCTCCCTTGGAACATGTTTGAAGTTTTTCCAGACGTGGGAATTTAAACTCTTTCTGACGGGAGACTCTGCCAGACATTCACAGCAAACCCTCATTATGCATTTAGCCTGCCAGGTCTATGCGACATCCTATCCACCCTTGGAGCCAATTCACCACCAGGTGGTGATCGGTTGAAAGCTCCACCCCGACATTCACCCGAATGTCCAAGACATGGCAGCGCAAATTTGATGATACAACTACAAAGTCAATTATCCAACTGCGGCCTTGGGTATTCCGGTGGAGAAATTTTGCTCACTGGGGGAAAAAAAGCAATGCAAAATATAAAGTTTGGCTCTCTTGCTGCTATCTTTTTTTGGAATTGTGCCTATCATTAAGAAAGACATGACGACGGATGTATTTTTTTTCTTTAATGCATTCTAACTTATAAATAAATGTAAAATAAATGTCTGCTTACAATGGAGCCAATTGGAGGTCCTCTATTCCACCCATAAAACCTAATAATTAACCATACAAAAACCACCAACAATAATCCATTCATATTTTGTGATTTGAATGTTAAAGTATTAGCGATATTGTTCTCATAAGCGCAAACGCAGACAAACTCACGTGCCGGGATCTGTAGCTTATGTGCCTATGTTGACATCATAAGCTGTTGAGCTGTTACTTTCCCTCGGTGATCATGAAAGTTTATTCTAGATCAGGGGTCACCAACCTTTTTGAAACCAAGAGCTACTTCTTGGGTACTGATTGATGCGAAGGGCTACCAGTTTTACACTTTACATTTTAAGTTTTTATATATATGCGGCATGGCGTAGTGGGTATAGCGGCCGTGCCAGAAACCTGAGGGTTGCAGGTTCGCTTCCCAACAATGGACATCAAAGTCGCTGCCGTTGTGTCCTTGGTCAGGACACTTCACCCTTTGCCCCCGGTGCCGCTCACACCGGTGAATGAATGATGAATGAATGATTGGTGGTGGTCGGAGGGGTCGGAGGGGCCGTAGGCGCAAACTGGCAGCCACGCTTCCGTCAGTCTACCCCAGGGCAGCTGTGGCTACAGATGTAGCTTAGCACCATCACATGTGAATGAATGATGGGTTCCCACTTCTCTGTGAGCGCTTTGAGTATATAACAATAGAAAAGCGCGATATAAATCTAATCCATTATTATATATATATATATATATATATATATATATATATATACATATATATATATATATATATGTATATATATATATATATATACACACACACAGATATATATATATACTGTACATATAGTCATTTGTAAGTTACATGTAAGTGTGATTTAAACAAGAATAGCTAAATAAATAAATAAATATATATATACATATATATATATATATATATATATATATATATATATATATATATATATATATATATATATATATATAAAATGGGTATTTATGTCTGTCATTCCATCGTACGTTTTTTTTCCTTTTACGGAAGGTTTTTTGTAGAGAATAAATGATGAAAAAAAAACACTTAATTGAACGGTTTAAAAGAGGAGAAAACACGAAAAAAATGTAAATTAAATGAACCAAAGTGAACCATTAAATGAACCAAAATATGACTTATTATATCTGTGTAAAATATTGGACACAGTGTGTTGTCAAGCTTATGAGATGCGATGCAAGTGTAAGCCACTGTGACGCCACAGTGACACTATTGTTAATTTTTTAATTTTTTGTGTAAATGTTTTTAATGATAATATCAATGAGGGATTTTAATCACTGCTATTTTGAAATTGTTACTAATATTGATAATATTCATTTTTGTTTCACTACTTTTAGATTGTACCATGTCATGTTTGTGTGTGCTCAATTGCTCTGTTTATTGCTATTATGAATGTTGCTGGGTTGGGTTTGGTTTTGGAATTGGATTGCATTGTTATGGTATTGTTGTGTATTGTTTTGTTGGAATGATTAATCAATTAATTTAAAAAACCATCTGGTCCTTGCGGGCACCGCGTTGGTGACCCCTGTTCTAGATTATAAATAATGCCTCTTACCTTGAGAGTAGAAGGATGAGGACAAACTCTGACAAGTTGGTACACTTTGACAGCCAATTTAGACCCGGTAATGGCGACAACGACATAAAAAGATGCTTGGTTCCCCCCCCTTTTTGTTTGCGAGAATTATAAGTCATTCTTCATCTAAAGGGGAAGATAGCAAGATTATATCAGTTGGCATCTTAATGACAGCAGACATTGTAGAGTAAGTGATGTTTATTATGTTTTTTGGCTATCATGAAGTCTGCAATGAGTAATAATCAGTGATGTTGAAAAAAGCAAACGTGATACGTTTTTTAAATTAAGTGCCATGTATGCTTAAAATGAACAAAATATATAAATATTATAAACGTGCCCGCATTACATATATACTTACAGTGTGTGTATAGAACATCAATGGAGGTATTTGGATGTTTTTTAAGGGCTTTATGGACATAATAGAGTGACTTCCATATGCCCCATTGTAAGCGGACATTTGTTCGCATTTATTTACTAGTTAGAATGCATTAAAAAAGAAAAACATGTGTTCTTGTCTAACATAAGGATTGTGAATGATAGGCAAAATTGAAAAAGAAGAGCAGTTCTTTTTTATTATTGCTAACATACAATAGCTGATCCCATAGGCAGGCAAATGAAATTGCGATCATTTTAACTAGTACAAGCGTTCAACAAACTAGACTTTAACGGACCAAAATAGACATGAAGCAGTAAATGCATTTCCACTTCGAAGCAGACAGTCAACAAGTGATCACCATTTCCGATGAATGCCTTTCAAATGTCGACCACAAACGCCGATTTCCTTCTGGCTGTCAATGGATTTAATTTTAGTCCCTCTGGCTGGCAAGCGGCTGGCAACTAATTATGTGTCGCCACATCCTTAGTATATTTAGATTGAAGTGTTAGATTTGCATGAAACACGTCAATCTGTTTTGCATGCAAAGGACACACTGCACTGGACAGACAGGTGCGATGTGTCTGTACTGTCTGTCCAGTGCAGACACTTTTCCGTTCTGGACATAGACAGGCATGAGCAAAAATATCTTAACACTCCACAACACAGTACCAATTTTGTAATTAAGGAGGCTTTACCTGGACTGTATTTCAAAGATTATTGCAGAATTAGACATACAATGCATTTGCATCAATTGGATACATTGATTTGTCTAACTTGTGTATTTCTAACTCTTTCTCTGTTTAGTCTCTGAGGAAGGTGGGCCAGGACACCACTGTCTTACTTATCTGTATCACTGTTTTCCTCTCATACCTGCCAGAGGCTGGACAGTACTCTAGCTTCTTCCTCTATCTGAGACAGGTAAGACAGACAATTTTGCGATAATAGTTGATTACTACAGCAAAGGGGAAAATACGTATTTGATACCCCCATGTTAATAAAGCCAGTATGTAACAACAGTATTCCTAACACTGAACCTGACACTATTTTGGGATAATTTAATGTTAATCTTTTCGAGTGTCCAATAACGCATGAAAAGTCACTAGATGTGACTCTAGTTCACCGTTAAACGTTACATAAAAAATTATATATTTTATTACTAAACAAATTAACATTTATTAACACATGAACACAAACAAACATAACATTGGTACCATAAAGTACCTGTATCGATTGCCAGGTACCGGGAATTGGTACCGTATCGATTCAAATGTAAAAGGTACCCATCACTAAAAAAGACACAAGGGGCAAATACGGTACTGAAAAGGACATCACCTCGACAACAAGAAAATAAGAGAGATCCCCCGAAAAGGCTTGATGCAGTTTGAAAACATCAACAATAACAACTCTACAGTAATAACATAGATTATGCCAAATTATGCCATTTTTAAAAATATATTTCATACTTTTTGATCACCAATAAGTAATTGCATATTGTCTATAAAACATTAGTTATACGATGGGTCATTCAGTCCAAAATATACTCCTGTAACAATTATACTCCAGTGTTTATAGTTACTTAAGTTTTTATTTTACTTATCTTTATTTAATCTTAAATTACCAAATTTTTCGGATCATAAATTGCTCCGGAGTATATGTCGCACCGGCCGAAAATGCATAATAAAGAAGGGAAAAAACATATATACTTCGCACTGGAGTATAAGTCGCATTTTTGGGGGGAATCTATTTTATAAATTCCAACACCAAGAATAGAAATTTGAAAGGCAATTTAAAATGAATAAAGAATAGTGAACAACAGGCTGAATAAGTGTACGTTATATGACGCATAGGCCCTGCGATGAGGTGGCGACTTGTCGAGGGTGTAAACCGCCTTCCGCCCGATTGTAGCTGAAATAGGCGCCAGCGCCCCCCGCGACCCCAAAAGGGAATAAGCGATAGAAAATGGATGGATGGATATATGACGCATAAATAACCAACTGAGAACGTACCTGGTATGTTAACGTAACATATTATGGTAAGAGTCATTCAAATAACTATAACATATAGAACATGCGCCCTGCGATGAGATGGCGACTTGTCCAGGGTGTACACCGCCTTCCGCCTGATTGTAGCCGAGATAGGCGCCAGCGCCCCCCACGACACCAAAAAGGGAATAAGCGGTAGAAAATGGATGGATGGATATAGAACATGCTATACGTTCACCAAACAATCTGTCACTCCTAATCGATAAATCCGCTGAAATCTTCTTCCTCGATGTCGCTTCTAAACAACTCTGCCAACTCCAAAGGTATGCGCCGCTTCCTCTTGTCGTTTTCTGCTGCATATTTCACTACGTCCAGCTTGTAATCTGCAGTACATGATTTCCTTTTCGGTGCCATTTTGTTCAGCCCTTCTCAGTTTTTATAAGTTGCCGCCAACGATGAAACGATCCATTTTAATAGCTACGGCAGTAGCATATAGCATATTAGCATTCCATGACCCACAATGCACTTCTGCCATGACCCTCCCCTGCCGAATTCTTACTGGTTGACGTGTATGTGACGATTGCTGACGTGTGTGTGACGATTGCTGGCATTTTCCCCGTCTCTTCTGCGAATGAGACAAATAATATTATTTGATATTTTACGGTAATGTGTTAATAATTTCACACGTACTGTAAGTCGCTCCGGAGTATATGTCACTCCCCAAACTATGAAAAAAACTGCGACTTATAGTCTGAAAAATACGGTATATATTATAAAACAAATTACTTACATTCGTATTCATTTCTTATTAACATTGTACAATCTATGTTGTACGTTTTTAGACATTTATTTGCTTATTGATTTCCTTTCTGTTCCTTACACAGTAAGGGAACAACATTTAAAATGTAAGCAAACACAATATTGTGAAGTCCATCCATCCATTTTCTACCGCTTATTCCCTTTCGGGGTCGCGGGGGGCGCTGGGTTCTATCTCAGCTACAATCGGGCGGAAGGCAGGGTACACCCTGGACAAGTCGCCACCTCATCGCAGAATATTGTGAAGTCTTAACATGTAAAGATTATGGTGTGCATTAAGTATTTGTAATAGACATACCCCATATGACAAGCGGGTATGAATAAATAAGCTTTGCTTCATCCTACTTCTTTTTTTATACCAGTTGAGTTGTGCAAATGTAACCATGTGATGTTTCTCAACTGTTAAGCATGTCTAAAACAAACCATATCATACCAAGTTGGCAACACATTCTATGGCAGACACGTTAAGGTTGAGTTACGATGCCATCTACTGTACAATCTACATTCACACGCAATCACATTATAATGTATTTGTAAGCGATAGCTACAGGTAGCGCCAAATCAATTTGGTACGGTCCAAACATGCTGTGACAAATAAATGAATGTATGGGAAACACTAAATCTTATATTCAACAGAAAATTGGCAGAGTAGAGGCTTTCTGTTTCATTATTACACCTTTGCAGTATTTTGTGAAAATGCTGGATAATATTTTATTTTGTGTTTCACCACAGGTCATCAATTTTTCCTCAACAACCATTGCTGTTTTTATTGGGGTTGTTGGCATCCTATCCATTGTCGCACAGGTAAGGAATCAAGGTGTTTGTTTGTTTGTCCAGTAAAACACATGATTGGAACAAAATTGGTTACTGAGGGTACTGTAATGACTAGAGTACATAATATGCATGAATTGAATTTAAATGTCTTCTTTTTTTCATTCCTAGACTCTCCTACTCACACTGCTGATGAGGACGCTGGGTAATAAAAACACTGTTCTACTGGGTTTGGGCTTCCAGATCCTTCAGTTGGCCTGGTATGGCCTTGGATCAGAGCCTTGGTGAGATTTATAATTTGCCTTTTGTTATATCTAACCACTTTGGATTTCTCATGTAAAACTTTAAGACATAATCATCAACTTTATCCATGCATGTGTTTGTGTCTCTTTGCTATGTGTCACCAGGATGATGTGGGCCGCTGGTGCTGTGGCAGCCATGTCCTCCATCACCTTCCCTGCAGTCTCAGCTCTGGTGTCACAGTCTGCAGATCCTGATAAGCAAGGTGACAAAAACAATCTTGTCAACTTTCCGCCACATTTTCATCTGCCACACATCAAAGTGTGTCATAGATTTTGCTAATGGGACTTGTGTTGTTCTTGACAGTCACCATGTTTTAAATAAGGAATGTCAAACTTGTTTTTATTAAGAGCCAAATCACAATCATGGCTGTCCTCAGATGGCAAGGAGTGAATATATAGAAATATGAATATATAATAGCCTGGTTACACAATTTGTATGGGCAACTGTTTTTGATTATTATATTTTTTACTAACACATAAATGGTTAAGTTGATTTCAAATCGAAAATCTAGGTGACAAGCAGATATTTAAGTATTTATTTTTGATAAGTGTGAAAAAACAAAAATGCTTGGAAAATCTTGCATGATCAAATATTTACATGTAGAACATTCACAATGGCATGCAGTACACTTTTCTGTCAATATTTAAAGAACAAATACATTTAGCCAGAATTAGCTTTATTATTTACATTATTTCACAGGCCGCGTAAAATGATTTGATGGGGCAATTAAAATGCAGAAATGCAGTAGAACATTCACAATGGCATGCAGTACACTTTTCTGTCAATATTTAAAGAACAAATACATTTAGCCAGAATTAGCTTTATTATTTACATTATTTCACAGGCCGCATAAAATGATTTGATGGGGCAATTAAAATGCAGCAGACCACATAAAAGGATGTGGCAAGCCACATAAAATGACATGGTGAGCCGTTTTAAATGTGGCAGACCACATAATATGACAAGGCGTATCACATAAAATGTGATACGCCTTAAGATTTGGCAGACTACATAAAAAGATGTGGCAGGCCAAGTTAAATAATGTGATGGATGTGGAGAGCCAATCAAAAAAATGTGTCAGATGACATAGAATTAAATGGCGGGCCACGTAAAATGTGGCAGACCACACAATGAAGTGGCACGCTACATTACAAATGCCAATCAAAAAATGTGGCAGATCACATAAAATAACATGGTGGGCCAGTTAAGAAATGTGGCAGATCACATAAAAAAATCATGGGGGGCCTTGGGTTTGATAACTGTGCTTGTGCCCCCACAGGTGTAGCCCAGGGAATGATAACAGGAATCAGAGGCCTGTGTAATGGTTTGGGTCCAGCTCTGTATGGATTCATCTTCTTCCTTTTTAATGTGGAGCTCAACACCATGGACCCCATCCAGGGAGATTTTGACCCCCTGCCTCTGCACAGTCCTACTGAGGTACGTACACCATAAGGTAGCGGCACCCATTCTTTTTCCACTCAGGGCTGTGTTCAGAAAGGTTTAAGGATGCAACGAGGGCCACTTTGATACATATAGTGCATAAAATATGCAAATATCTTGCATCTCTACTAATTAGGTAAATATTTAATAATATATATATGTCCTTTTTAATTAGAGTGCACAGAGAAACTGAGTTGCTGTGACAACAAGGACACTAAGGATTCTACTTTGCATTAGTTGTCTGAAAAAATTGCACACACCTTACAGTGATGCTTTCGCAAATTATTTTTTAAAAATATTGGCCGGCATAGCTCGGTTGGTAAAGTGGCCGTGCCAGCAACTTGAGGGTTCCAGGTTCGATTCTCGCTTTCACCATCCCGTCCTTGGGCAAGACACTTTTCTCACCTGGTCCCAGTGTCACTCACCCACACTGGTTTAAATGTAACTTAGATATTGGGTTTCACTATGTACAGTGCTTTGAGTCACTAGAGAAAAGCGCTATATAAATATAATTCACTTCACTTCACTAACGGTTAAACACAACGATAAATTTAGCCATTATGTGATAGTTTCAGCTTTTGGACGGCAGTATCCAATCCAGGAGGTCTGGCCAGTATTAGACTAATTCCATGACTATTGAGGGGTATGACGCTACAACATAATCACGGTTCAACACATATCTCGGTTTTAAGGTCACGGTTTGTTAAATGTTTTTTTAAATTAAGTATAAAAAAACTGCTAGCAGACCATTCTCACAATATGAATAACATCTGCATTTACATAATAACAATATAGATAGGTGTACCAATTCGATATCACCAAAAAAAACAAAACAAGTATGGGATTATATGGCTCCTACCTGAGTTGCTACTTTATCGTGGTGGAGGAGTTTGCGTCTCTCAATGATCCTAGGAGCTATGTTGTCTGGCACTTTTATGCTTCCTGGTAGGGTCTCACAGGACAAACACATCCTATGTGAGGGACCAGATAAAGAGTACCTCAAAGACTTCTATGAATACCAAAAATGGAGGACAAAGGTTTCCCTCGCCCAGACGCGGATCACTGGGGCCCCCCTCTAGAGCCAGTCCTTGAGGTGGGGCTCTGTGACGAGCGCCTGGTGGCCGGGTCTGCCCCGATGGTGCCCGGCTGGGAACAGCCCAAAGAGGCAACTTGAGTCCCCCCTCCATTGGACTCACCACCCATTGGAGGGGGCATAGAAGTCGGGTGATCTGTGAGCTGGATGTCAGCCGAAGGCAGGGCCCTTGGCGGTCAGATCTTCGGCTACAGAAGCTATCTCTTGGGACGTGGAATGTTACCTTGCAGGGGCGGAAAGGAGCCTGAACTAGTGCCCGAGGTAGAGAAAGTCCAGTTGGATGTAGTCGGTCTCACTTAGACACACAGTAAGAGCTCTGGAACAGTCCTCTCGATGGGGGCTGGACTCTCTTCCACTCTGGCATTGCCAGCAGTTAGAGGCCACGGGTGGGGGTGGCGATGCTCTTTGCCCCGCGACTCAGAGCCTACACGCTGGAGTTTAACCCAATTTCTAGGCGCAGTCAGGGCGTTGAGGGGATCCACTTGGTCGCAAGGTTCGGTCTCTGCTTTTTGCAGATGATGTGGTCCTGCTGTCTTCATCTGAACAGGATGTTCAGCTCTTACTGGATCGGTTCGCAGCTGAGTCTGAAGAAACTGGGATGACAATCAACATTTCCAAGTCTACGGTTCTCGCTCGGAAAAGAGGGAGTGCCATCTCCGAGTGAGGGAGGAGATCCTGCCCCTAGTGGAAGAGTTCAAATACCTTGGCATCTTGTTCACGAACGAGGGAAGAGTGAATCGTGAGATCGACAGGCGGATCGGTGCAGCATCTGTAGTGATGCGGAACATGTATCGGTCTGTCGTGGCGAAGATGCAGTCGAAAGGCAAAGCTCTCAATTTACCGGTCCTTTTCGTCACCTATGGTCATGAGTTTCGGGTTAAGACCGAAAGCACAGGATCACGGGTACAAGCGACCGAAATTAGTTTCTTCTATGGGCAGCGGGGCTCTCCCTTAGAGATAGGATGAGACGCTCTTTCATTCGGTAGGAGCTCGGTAGCTGCTCCTCCCCATCGAGAAGAGCCAGATGAGGTGTTTCGGACATCTGGTCAGAATGCCCTCTGAACGCCTCCGTGACCCAGGACATGGTAGAGGTTAATTGCTGGCCTCAGAACGCCTCGGGTTCCCCTGCAAAGTGCTGGACGAAGTGGCTAGGGAGAGGGAAGTCTGGGCTTCTCTGCTTAGACTGCTGCTACGGATAAGCGGAAGAAAATGGATGATGGGATTGTATAGTCCATCCATCCATCTATTTTCTACCGCTTGCCCCTTTCGGTTGTGTGTTTAACTGCTGATATAAACTCAGATACAAGCAATATCTGGACAGCCAGCAGGACAACCAGTTACCTTCTAACTGTCCTTTGTTAAGATTGGTGTTTTATTGCATTTTAGTCAAGTCATTTACAAAAAGGTAAACGTGGTAGGCTACTTTGAGCTAGCAGCTACACAACTGATAAGAACACAAAATAGACAATCGTAAGTTTTAATAATTGAACAGTATTTCGGTCAATAACAGCACATTTGTCAATATAAACAAGTCTCAAATAATGGTAGTTGCATATTACTACAGTAGAGGTCTTCAATGGGTACTCAGCAGAGATGCTGTAGGGGAATCGTGAAATGTGTGATTGATTCGACTTTTTTATGTATATTTGTTATATTTTCCCTGCAATTTGTCAACAAATGAAAATGTCTGTAAGTACACATTAACGTTGATCCAACACACTGTAGTGTAGTTTAGAAATGGCATTGGCATGGCCACCCCCTCTCAGGTTTAAAATAAAAACATGAACAAATAATTATATTCTATTCATGTTAGCATTTACAATTGCTAGTGCTCTAATTACCAGCTGGTGATTAGCACGCCAGTTTTCAGCTAGCAATTATTGTGCTAGTTGAATATGTTTTTTTTTTGCACATTAACAAGGTACCTTTTAGGACCAGATTAATTCAAAACTTAATCACAATTATATACACGATATATAGCAGACGGTCCTCGCTCCTTGTCTCCATCAGTTTAAGGGTCCTTGACTTGGAAAAGGTTGAAGACCACTGACTTAGAGATACAAGGTTTTCAAAGCAGAATTGTATTAGAAAGTATCTAGTAACTGCCCCAAGTGGAGGAGTTCAAGTATCTCGGAGTCTTCTTCCCAAGTGAGGAAAGAGTGGATCGTGAGATCGACAGGCGGATCGGTGCGGCGTTTTCAGTAATGCGGACGCTGTATCGATCCGTTGTGGTGGTGAAGGAGCTTACCCAGAAGGAAAAGCTCTCAATTTACCGGTCGATCTACGTTCCCATCCTCACCTATGGTCATGAGCTTTGGGTTATGACTGAAAGGACAAGATCACGCGTACAAGGGCCGAAAAGCGTTTTCTCCGCCGGGTAGTGGGGCTTTCCATTAGAGATAGGGTGAGAAGCTCTGCCATCCGAGAGGAACTCAAAGTAAAGCCGCTGCTCCTCCACATCGAGAGGAGCCAGATGAGGTGGTTCGCGCAGCTGGTCAGGATGCCACCCGAAAGCCTCCCTAGGGAGATGTTTTAGGCACGTTCGACCGGTAGGAGGCCACGAAGAAGACCCAGGACACATTGGGAAGACTATGTCTCCCGACTCAGGGATCCCCCGGGAAGAGGTGGACAAAGTGGCTGGGGAGAGGTAAGTCTGGGTTTCCCTGCTTAGGCTGCTGCGCCCGCGAAGTATCTAGTAACAAACGTGGCCGCATCATCAAATCATGAGCTCTACTTATTGATTTACTACAGCAAATAGGTGACGCCAAAAAAAAAAAGATCACTTCACTTCAACTTAAAAACAGCATAAATCAGATCCAGATGGTTAATAAAACATAGTTCAGTGGTTTTCATATCTAATATTGTTCTCTGTTTAACTAATTTGACCGGTTCAAACCTTGTCTAACATTCCACACTACAAAATATGTAAAAGTATGTAAGATTTCTGCTGATATATCAGATCAATATCGGTGTCCTATCATTAGCTGCAAAAGTTGTATTAAGATATGCCTAAATAAAATCGTCTATAAGTGTCCGATTGGACCTAGGGCTGGGAGATATATCGATATATCGCGGGTTTGTCTCTGTGCTATATAGAAAATTAGTATATCGGGATATCCGTGTAAACATTTTCACGCAGTTGCTTTTAAGCTGTGGGCATTACATTGCAGGCTTTTATCGCTCTTTGTTGTCTCGCCTTTTCACAGACAACAAGCGCACCTTCTTACATACGTCACATACATATACGCCCTCGCGGAGCAGAGAGGTAGCGGCATGGGTAACGTTAGCTATGGTGCGAGTGGTGATACGAGAGAAAGAAGGTGCGAATCTAGTACCAAATGAAGGAATAATTAATTCCCAAGAAAAAAAATCAGGGGGTCCATTGTCTGGCGGTAGTTTGGCTTCAAAAGTGGGAATATGTCAAACAGACAACCGGAATTTGTCAAGTGTGGGGCAAAAGCGTTGCTACAAAAAGTAGCATTACTGCTAATATATAGCATCATTTGAAAAGTCACCTGCTAGAGCAGGGGTCGGGAACCTTTTTGGCTGAGAGAGCCATGAAAGCCAAAGATTTTAAAATGTATTTCCGTGAGAGCCATATAATATTTTCTAACACTGAATACAACTAAATGCATGCATTTTTTTTATTAATAACAACATTTGTAGAGTACAATAAGTCTCCTATTATTTTGAATAACAGCTAACCACTAATAAATAAAATACTTCTAATAAGTAATGAGACTACTTGAACAGGTGCGGTAGAAAATGGATGGATGAATTAAAATGCATATATTTTGAATGTTCTTTTTAACACTGTGATTGCCAGCAAAATTATTCATTACTTATTGTGTTAAGCAATGTCAGCTAAGATTTATCTGAGAGCCAGATGCAGTCATCAAAAGAGCCACATCTGGCTCTAGAGCCACAGGTTCCCTACCCCTGTGCTAGAGAATGAAGAGCGCTTGAAACTCTGCATGTCAACATCTCTGTTCGGTGCCACACTAAAAAAATGCCGATGAAACCATTTCTACATCAACACCAATTGAAAAAAATATTTAACAACAGAAGGAGATAATGTCCGCAGTAACCTACCACATAGCAAAAGACGAACACTGTTTGATTTCCTATTATGCAGCTCATTTTTATTTGACACTTATTGAAATATATTGTGTGACATCATGTATAAAAGGGCACTTTATTTGTTTTAAACTATTGTAGTGGCGTTCTGTACAAAAAGTGCACTTTAATTTAGTGTTGTTTTGATGTCATCTTAGTAACATCATGCACAAAAGTGCACTAATAGCTTGTTTTAAAATGTCTGACAATCTTGCACTTTCTGTTTTGAAATGACATGAATGTTTGTGCCACTGCTTAATAGCTGTTTTATAAATATAGTTTTAGTAAATTGACTTAGCTGTGATTTCCTTCTCTGCGTGAAGGTTTAAAATGAGCATATATTAATGCAGTATGCACAAGAATGTTTTAATGTAGACACATAGAATCATCATACTGCTGTGATTATATGCCTCAAGTGTTCATTCAAGGCTAAGGCAAAATATCGAAATATATATGGTGTATCGTGACATGGCCTAAAAATATCGAGATATTAAAAAAAGGCCATATTGCCCAGCCCTAATTGGACCACCTCATTACAACCACCGCCGGAAGAAACAATTGATGGATAAAATGTTAAAAGTAACTTTTCGTGTTCCTTTTAGCAATCCCTCATCCCTGGCCCACCTTTCCTATTGGGAGCTTGTACTGTGGTCGTCGCCTTCCTCGTTGCTCTGTTCATACCAGAGAAAGCACCTGCCGCCGCATCTTCTCCGCTCCCTCTCAGCGATAAGCCCCATCCTGGAAGCAAGGAGTCGCTCTCCACGCTGGCAGGCGTCCATATTAACACTCCTCTGCCGGGCAGCGATGAAGAATCTCCTCCCGCAACGAGCGAGGAGGACTTTGAGCCCCTGTTGCAGGACAGCATCGTTTGACCCGTGGAAGGAAACCCATTGACACTTTGCTGGAAAACAAGAAGAGCACATTTGGTTTGCTGCAGGGTGAGTGTACCTCCATTGTCTTGTTGTTGTAGACTCACAGCAAGAAGTGCCAATAGCGTTGTTGCTTTGCCAGAAGGTGCAACATTTTACTGAACAGTTTGGTATAAAGGCAGCTGTCCAAGTGCTCCAAATGTGAAGCCATCGTTTAACTGGATGAAGACGGACACTTTTTTTTTGGCTGAAGAAGATCAAAGAAAGGGAAGGTAATGTTTTTAAAGACGATTCATCCAATTAACACCGTACGATATATGAACCCCAAAGAACGATACTGATTTTTAGACATTGTTGAAAACTTATCTATAATGAGCAACGACTTCTACTTCAGGTCCACGTTTTCTCTTTGATTTGTTTAATTTCACAATTCTATTGGATTGTGAAACTGAAAGAAGACGATGTACTTTAGCATTGTTGTTGCATAGATTCTGGTGCTAACGGTAGATTCCTCTAAATAATTCTGTATAATATACTGTAATAACACAAGTATTCTACCAATATCGTCGTGAATGTACTCCCAAGTTTTATCACCAAAGTCCTGAAACGGCTATAAATGTCAGTAAATATGTTTAAAAGGTCCTGCTTAAAACCATTTTTGAGGAAGTCCTAGTCACTGAGACTGCAATTGCTGGAAAGCCAAGAAACTACTTAGAAGATTGAGGACAACATGTCAGTTTAATTGTAGCTAATAGCCAGAATGTACACAATTGTTTGCTTCAAGACAACATGTGAATGATGAAGTAATGAGGGATTACATTTCAGCAGTAGCACTGAATGCAGTACTACAACAACTACTAGTACCACTACTAAAGTACTACTTTTGAAACCACAATATCAAGCTTGTCTTGTCAAAGATTGCGTGAAGAGGTCAGAGAGTAAACATATGCCTAATAATAAAAGTTGTAATTATGTTTTAACAATCTGCATAGACTTGGGAAATACACCATAAGTTTTATTTGTACTAAACTACTCCCAAGACAGCCCAAACATGTTCTCAGCTCTTAGTTATATTTTTAAATCATCAAAATCTCATTGTTTATTGCTTCTGAAAATGATGCAACCGATGATCAATATTTTTAGTACAAAACTGTCCAAACCCATATCATAATTACAATAAAAAAGTGCACAGTGTTGTTTGATTGTGGCTGTAAACACTGTAAATGTTGTACATAGACTCAATGTTAGTGATGAAAACTGTACATGCGATTTACTTTAAATAAAAAGTATGTTTCTTCTGAATGTGGGGAAAAATAAACATGTTGGTTAACAAAAATTAAAACAGAACACATGAATGCCAGCCTCGTGATTTATTTATAGCGTGTTAGCCAAGCCCTTAGCGCGAGAAGCACAAAAATCCTGAAAAGGCAAGTGAAAAAAAATAAAAGCCCACTGGAAAATAAAAATGAAAAAGACAGTGGAAAACAATAATAAAAAGTGCTATAAAAGGGCTATTCAAAAAAATTAAAAGGCCAGTGAAAAAAAAAATATTCAAATGAATAAGCCAGTGAAAAAGTTGGCTGTGGTTCTTGACCATTTTTTTTTTTTTTTTTTTTTTACCTCGGGGCCCAACTTTTCCACTACAAAAGGGCCAAGGTCCCACTCAAATATTAAGTCTAAATTAGTAATCCTTTTCTGGATTTTGTATGTATATCCAACCTACTTACAGTTTACAACCTTGTCTAATGATGTGAAACCATGTGTTAATCACAAAGATTGTTAGGCTTAGTTCAGGCTGATTGGAAAAATATGTTGTAACCACTGCACAAGGTACTCATGATGAAAAATGAATGTACTTGAAATGTCGTGCTAAGATAAATTAACTTAATAGTAGATATGTCGCTTAACTTAACTGTCAATAAGATTAAAGTCCAAATAAAAATACACCTTCGCCACTTAAGTCATATTTTTTGCGCTTAAGAATCGTCTTCATGACTTTTGTCCCAGACTTCTTCTGTATGTTTAATACTGTCATTACTGCCACAAGTGGTCGAAAAGTCTATTAAAACTGAGTACCGCTGCGGCCCATACGGACTACAGTTGAGAAACAGATATTTTTTGGCGGCCCTCCAAAGGGCGCTCGCCGCCCAACAATGGGCCCCTCCCTATACAAATCATAAAATAGGTGAATAAATCAGAAAATATTAGCTTAAATCCTAAAATAACTAATCAAATCATGAAATCATTAATGAATCATGATATATTACATTTTTTTAATTTAATTGTAAATTTAAATTTATTTATAAATTAATATTTTTAAATTGTGAAACCATTCAATTGTGAAATAATTTATTGTATAGTGAAATGACTAAATGAAAAGTGAAACGATCAAACAAATCTTAAAATAAATAAATCAGGAAGTATTTAATTAAATCTTAAATTAATTAATTAAAACGTGAAATAGTTAAATTGTGAAATACTTAATTTAATCATTAATTTTGGTTCTGAAATAATCAAATGCATTTATAAATAATTTAATAATGAAACAATTCAATCGTGAAATAATTGAATGAATCATAAAATGTTTGCTTAAATCCTGAAATAACTAATTAAGTCATGAAATCATTAATGAATCATAATAGAATAAATTTGTGATATAATGAAATAAATAAGTCATTAAATATTTATTTTATTAAATCGTGAAATAATTCATTGGATAGTGAAATGGTTAATTAAAAAGTGAAATGATCAATCAAATCTTGAACTAAATAAATCATGAAATATTTAGATAAATTATGTAATAATGTATTACATTTTTAAATAATTAGTTAAATTGTTTGCCTCATTTGTCACTTAATGTTAAAGTTGAAACCAAGTACAAATCAATATCAGACAGATTTAGCACAATAAAGGATTGAGGACGAGTTATTATTGGTAAAAAGGAAATGCAAATAAAATTGTCATTTTTAAGGTGCCAGAAAAGAAGTTGAAGGATATTATTTTGCCTCTAGATGGCAACATTTCTTTACATGCACTATGGTTTTTTCTAGTGTTGAATGACCCCAAGTAACACAAGTTGCTCCATTGGTGTTAAATATTTTCTACTTTAGACATAGTTTAACAAAATGATTGTCTACTTGTGAATGGCAGACTTATCTAACTATGCTAACCATTCCAAATGGAAAGTGTCGATAACATGTAGCATCCATCTATCTATATATATATATATATATATATATATATATATATATATATATATATATATATATATATATATATATATATATATATATACTATCATGGCGTTCACATTGTAGTGTCGCTGGGGGGGGTACTGGTTCCACTTGTTTGGGCCATGTTCCCATAATACCTTATCTCACTTTTTTGTTAATTCTAAATCTGAATCTAAATCTTTAATCAAAATGTGAGCGCTAAATCTCTTGGCAAGTGTGAAGATGAATATTTATAGAAATGCCTATTTTCCGACAATCTGAGGCCTTTTAGCCGCATCCACAACTCTGCCTGTCAGTGCACAACACTCCTACATCTTTCTTACTGCAGAAGAAGGAACAATTACTCATTGATTATTGACATTCAATACTGATAATGATGCATATTGTTAAAAACGTTAGCTCCAAACGTGTGTTGCGTAAAGACATATTTGAAAACAAGTCACTCACACAGCTGATCACCTCATTTCCACTTTTGACAATGAATGGAATTGATTCTTACACCGAGGCAATCATCGTAAATAAACCTAATTCTACTTGTACATGTCTTTCAGCATGTCTTACCTCATGATTGTCACATATGAACAATACTTTGCTCTAAATGACGCAATCACTAATGCTAATTTGCTGCAGCAACCAGTTCACATGCTCGCTTTGGATCTGTTCTAAAGAATATGCCTAAATTGTGAGCTAAATGATAAAAACAAAATCATAGTGGGTGTGAAGTCACAGTTTGGGCAAAAGTTTGGATGCAGCGCATGCCAATATAATTCTTTTATTATCCATCTATCCATTTTCTACCGCTTATTCCCTTCGGGGTCGCGGGGGGTGCTGAAGCCTATCTCAGCTACAATCGGGCGGAAGGCGGGGTACACCCTGGACAAGTCGCCATCTTATCACAGGGCCAACACAGATAGACATTCACATATTCACACTCACATTCACACACTAGGGCCAATTTTAGTGTTGCCAATCAACCTATCCCCAGGTGCATGTCTTTGGAGGTGGGAGGAAGCCGGAGTACCCGGAGGGAACCCACGCAGTCACGGGGAGAACATGCAAACTCCACACAGAAAGATCCCGAGCCCGGGATTGAACCCTGGACTACTCAGGACCTTCGTATGGTGAGGCACATGCCCTAACCCCTCTCCCACCGTGCTGCCCTTCTTTTATTATGATACTTTAATATGTTACAAACATGGAAGTGAAGTGATCAGCTGTTTTGAGCATCTTGTTTTCTAATTTGCCTTTTTGGTTTGGAACTAACATTTTTAACAATATGCAACTTTATTGGTATTGATTGTCATTTATCACCTGTCCTGTTTTCTTCTTTTACAGTAAGAAAGGTGTAGGAGTGTCATGTACTGAGAGGCAAAGATGTGGGCTCGGCTTTGCAGCTTAGAGGCCTCGGATTGGTGTAATATTGACATTCTATAATTATTGATCTTTATACTCACATTTATAAATAAGACTTAGATTTAATTCAGGATTTAGATGTAACATGTAGTGCTCACATTTACCGTATTTTCCTGACCATTGGGCGCACCGGATTATAAAACGCACTGCTGATGAGCGGGTCTAGTCAGGTTTATTTTCATACAAAAGACACACCGGATTATAGGGCGCATTAAAAGAGTCATATTATTTTTTTTTTCTAATGTAAAACACTTCCTTGTGGTCTACATATCATGTAATGGAGGTTCTTTGGTCAAAATGTTGCATAGGTTAAGTTTTACAGATCATCTTCAAGCCGCTTTCCGACAGTCTTTTCAGGATGCGCCGTTTTGCGGGCGGTCTTATTTACGTGGTTCACCTTCGGCAGCGTCTATTGCCCGTCATCTGTGTTGTAGCGGTGTAGCGTGCAAGGATGAGAGTGAAAGAAGTGTCAAAAGATGGACCTAACTGTTTTAATGACATTCAGACTTTACTTAAATCACTAACGGAGCAGCATCTCCTCATCCGGAAACAACACCAGAAATGTGTCTCGTGGAAAAACGTCCGCCAAGAACTCTCTAATAACTAAAGTTCCTCGGGTGAATAATGTAAACTCACTACACCGGTATGTTTTAGTGCTTTCATGGCGAGTTTACCGACATATATAAGTAAAAACTTTACGCTACTTTCTATTAGAAATGGCAACAACGGAGGATGAATGTGCCATAACAAGAGGATAGAGGAACAAGAAGAAGCTTATCAACTATGGTGTCGGACTACAAAGGCGTACTTGTGCAAATTTTCAAGACTTTTGCAGATCCCAAATACAGAACAGAAGGTAAGAAAAGTTGCTTTTATATATATATATATATATATATATATATATATATATATATTATTTGGACACACCTTCTCATTCAATGTGTTTTCTTTATTTTCATGACTGATTAAATTGTAGATTGTCATTGAACGCATCAAAACTATGAATGAACACATGTAACAAAAAAGGTGATATAACTGAAAACATATTTTATGTTGTAGTTTCTTCAAAATGTAATGTATATATATATATATATATATACATGTATATATATGTAGATATGTGTGTATATGTGTATATATATTTAAGTGTGTATGTATGTATGTATGTGTGTATATGTATGTATATATATATGTGTGTAAATATATATACATGTGTATATGTACACACACATATATGTGTATATATATGTGTGTGTATATATATATATGTATATATATATATATATGGATGAGTGCGTGTATATATATATATATATATATATATGTATAGTGTAGTTATTTGAACTTGTATTTATTTGTAACAAAAAGGTGATATAACTGAAAACATATTTTATGTTGTAGTTTCTTCAAAATGTATATGTATATATATACATATATATATATATATATATATATATATATATATATATATATATATACATGTATATATATGTAGATATGTGTGTGTACGTGTATATATATGTATGTGTGTATGCATGTATGTATGTATGTGTATGTGTATGTATATATATATATGTATATATATATGTGTAAATATATATACATGTGTATATGTACACACACATATATGTATATATATCTATATATATATATATGGATGAGTGCGTGTATATATATATATATATATATATATATATATATATATATATATATATGTATATATATACATATATGTATATATATATATATATATATATATATATATATACATATATGTATATATATATATATATATATATATATATATATATATATATATATATATATACATATATGTATGTATAGTGTAGTTATTTGAACTTGTATTTATTTTATTTTTTTTGAGTTTGGTTATCTATATTTTTGTTTTAGGTCAAGTTTATGTAAATGTGTTCCTTTAAATCTCCAATAAACATTAACAAAAAAGAAAAGAAAAGACCCTCCCAATGATTGTAGCCACGCAGCAGGTAGACCACAAGTTCTGGCTGACCGATTATAAAGAGACTTGTGTCTTCGGGCTAGTCTTGCTGCCCAAGTTGAAGGCGGTGATAAATGTAGCTGCAGCTGTGTTGCACCTTGGCTTAGACGCTGTTGCGCTGCACCCAGCTGCAAAACAGGCTCGACGGCGCTTCTCAGTGCGATGAAGAGGTGTGCCATTTTGATTAGCCCTGCCGTCAAATTAATCATGCCATTGGATTGGCAGCACCTGAAAAAGTGTGATGCTTAGAGAAGCGACACTCAAATGTATTCCTGACGACGGCACAGTTGACCCCAGTACATGTCATATGCCACGAAACGGTGAAGCTGTGATCATGGACCGGCTCCAGCATGTGGGGAGGATCCTTGCAGAGTCCGGGGATGGGTAGACGCTTTGACAGCCGTCTCCATGCTGAACCCGTTCACCACAGGTCTCAAACTCAAGGCCCGAGGGCCAGATCTGGCCCGCGACATCATTTTATCTGGCCCGCAAACACCTGGAAATAAAGTACTTAATATTTTCTCACAAAATGTAATTGATTTTTTTCATTTTGTCAGAAAAAATATATGTACTACTTGAAATTGCATACCTTTTAAACTTGACTGTTATCCAATATTGCAACAAATATTACAGTATATTATCATACTTTCCAAACAACTTTTTGTCTAAATAAAAATACTTAACTTTACAGCAAACTACCCATCAAATGGATAAAAATTACGATATATTTTACTTTAAATTGAACAAAAACAACTACAAATTGGGAACAGGTGAGTGCCATGATTGGGTTTAAAAACAGCTTCCATGAAATGCTAAGTAATTCACAAACACGGATGAGGCGAGGGTCACTAATTTGTAAGCAAATTGTCGAGCAGTTTTAGAACAACATTTCTCAACTAGCTATTGCAATGAATTTAGGGATTTTACCATCTACGGTCCATAAAATCATCAAAAGATTCAGAGAATCTGGAGAAATCACTGCACGTAAGCGATATTACGGACCTTTGATCCCTCAGGCGGTACTGCATCAAAAAAACGACATCAGTGTGTAAAGGATATCACCATATGGGCTCAGGAACACTTCATAAAACCACTGTCAGTAACTACAGTTGGTCGCTACATCTGTAAGTGCAAGTTAAAACTCTACTATGCAAAGCGAAAGACATTTATCAACAACACCCAGGAACACCGCCGGCTTCGCTGGGCCCAACGAGTTCACATTTCAAATTATATTTGGAAACTGTGGACGTGGTGTCCTCCGGAACAAAGAGGAAAATAACCATCCGGATTGTTATAGGCGCCAAGTTCAAAAGCCAGCATCTGTGATGGTATGGGGGTGTATTAGTGCCCAAGGCATGGGTAACTTACACATCTGTGAAGGAACCATTAATGATGAATGGTCCATACAGGTTTTGGAGCAACATGTGTTGTCATCCAAGCAACATTATCATGGACGCCCCTGCTTATTTCGGCAAAACAATGCCAAGTCACGTGTTACAACAGCGTGGCTTCGTAGTAAAAGACTGAGGGTACTTTCCTGGCCCGCCTGCGGTCCAGACATGTCTCCCATCGAAAATGTGTGGCGCATTATGGAGCGTAAAATACGACAACAAAACCCCGGGCTGTTGAACTACTTAAGCTGTACTTCAAGCAAGAATGGTAAAGAATTCCACTTTCAAAGCTTCAACAATTAGTTTCCTCAGTTTCCAAACGTTTGAGTGTTGTTAAAAGAAATGTGATGTAATACAGTGGTGAACATGCCCTTTCCCAACTACTTTGGCACGTGTTGCAGCCATGAAATTCTAAGTTAATTATTATTTGCAAAAAAAAAAAAAGTTTATGAGTTTGAACATCTAATATCTTGTCTTTGTAGTGCATTCAATTGAAAATGGGTTGAAAATTATTTGCAAATCATTGTATTCCGTTTATATTTACATCTAACACAATTTCCCAACTCATATGGAAACAAGGTTTGTACTATTTTCAGCGTTAAAATTCTATTTACTGAGCGGCAATTTTTTGACTGTAAAATCTATGCTTGTTGTTTTTTAATGGGTTTTTTTAATGGTGTATTAATGTAAATGCAAAGATTGTATATTTGTTTTTTACGGTAGAAAAGCTGGCAGCTAAGTTGCCCGAATAAAAAAAAAAAGGCTACTGTTTTTCCATTAACAATATAATGTTGTAAAAAACAATGTAAATTTAGCAAAAAATATTCTGTCAACTTATCTGCCAGCTTTTCTGTAAAAACAAAAACAAAAAACAGTGGTCCTGTTTTTCCATTTACCGTAAAATGTTGTTGTGGATGACGTTCCCTGTCGCCGCTCGGGTTCCACTGACCACCCAGGAAGGACATCTCTCTAGCAGGTTTGACGCTTTTATTTTTCAATAACAGATGTATTTTTCACCGTCGTCGCTCCCACTGCTCGCGCTCCGTGTCTTGCTCCTCGTCTCTCGCGTCTTGCTGTCTGCTTCTCTCTAGCCACTGCTGCGGACACTCTACCTCCTTCTGCCTCGATCCCTCCTCCTTCTCCCCTTTTATACAGTGTGAGGAGATACATTAATCGTGTCCCGGTGTGCGATCCACGCACCTGAATCTTATTGCAGCATCGCTCCCGGTACGCCCCGCCTCTCCGCTCGGTCGTCATCTCCGTCTCCTCGCCGCCATCTTGGGCAGGGCTCCGGCGTGCCCCGCCCCGCTGCTCGTTCGCCGGCTGCGCATCCCCACAGTTATAAAAAAATCAACATTATTTTACATTAAATAAACATATGTAAATGTGCACATGCTGGCAAGATGGATAAATCATGGCATAATAAATGGGTTATTGTCAGGCTTGTCCCTGACAGTTTGGTCTATGTCTTAGTTTTTCCTCTGCATTTGTCTTTGTTTCCTGTCTTTAGTTCCTGTCAGCACTCTTATTTTGGTTCTGTTTCCTGTTTGTCTCCCTGAGTGCTGTGTCCCCTCAGCTGTGGCTGATTGGCACCTGGTGTCAATCAGCCAGACACTATTTAGACCTGTTTTCTCCTCCGGTCAGTGCTGGTTTATTGCTGTGTCGATGTCACCACTACCTGTTCATGTCATTATTACTTATCGTTGTAGCTGTGCCTACTTCTGTTCACTCATAGTTCCGTCGTGTCACAGTAAGTGTTTTTGTTCTTAGCCAAGTTTGTTATCCGCCTCATGCGCGCCTTTTGTTGGTACCCCTTTTGTTTGTTCTTGTTTTAGTGTTTAATTAGATAATGTTTTCTTACTCAGTGCCTGCCACCATCTCTGCATCTTGGGGTTCTTCACAAACACAATCCGACAGTTATACTTGTATATCTACCTTCAAGGTACTCAAAGCGCTTTTGACACTATTTCCACATTCACCCATTCACACACACATTCACACACTGATGGTGGGAGCTGCCATGCAAGGCCCTAACCACGACCCATCAGGAGCAAGGGTGAAGTACTTGCTCAAGGACACAACGGACGTGACTAGGAACCAGGAACCTTCAGGTTGCTGGCACGGCCGTTCAACCAACTGTGCCACTTAAAAATACAACTGCGGAAACTTCAGATTGTTTTCTTTGTTTTACTTCGGCCCAAAGTAGAAAAAGCATATTCTGAAAATGTACATATCACAAATAATCCTCTTAACAAAACACTTCACGTTAGTTTAAATTCTGAGGGCAGAAAATGGTGCCCACTGCAAAAACGGAAATCTAAGTAAAATTGAATATCTCAAATAAGGGGGATATTTGCTTATTTTCTGTCTGATAAGATCATTCTTCTCACTAAGCAGATTTTATGTCAGAGTGTTTTACTTGTTTTAAGTGTTTTGGTCCTAAATTACGTCAGTGTTGCTGAGATTTTATGACCTATATTGAGTAAAACATGCTTGAAACTAGAATATCAACACTCACAAGTATAAAACTGCTTTTTCAAAGTAATCATTTCTTATTTCAAGGATGAACTAAACAAATCATGACTTTGACACAATTGTGTCTCATTTTAAAGGCCTACTGAAACCCACTACTACCGACCACGCAGTCTGATAGTTTATATATCAATGATGAAATATTAACATTGCAACACATGCCATTACGGCCTTTTTAGTTTACTAAATTGCAATTTTAAATGTCCCGAGGAGTTTCTTGTTAAAAAACGCCGTGGAATGATGACGCGTGTTTGTGACGTTATTGGTTGGAGGGGACATATTAGCCCAGCACCACTCACGGCTAAAAGTCGTCTCTTTTCATCGCATAATTACACAGTATTTTGGACATCTGTGTTGCTGAATCTTTTGCAATTTGTTCAATAAATAATGGAGACGTCAAAGAAGAATGCTGTTGGTGGAAAGCGGTGGATTGCAGCTGCCTTTAGCACCGAGACACAGACGGTGTTTCTTTGTTTGTTGTGAAGCTTTAACACAGAGCGGTCAAGCGAACATGTTTCCCTACGTCAACCAGCAGGTTTTTGGATGGGAAATTTGTGATATTAAGTCGGCTCTTGAGTGGATTATACGACCTCATCCTGTAGCTGTCAAAAAGGCAGCTGTGATCTTGGCTCCTCGGCTTCTCTCAGAGACACTGGCGTTCACCGCAGCCCTCCGAATTTCAGGTATGACTTTACAATCTCACTAAAACACTATTAACACAATAAGCAGGTAAGGGATTTTCCAGAATTATCCTAGTAAATGTGTCTAATAACATCTGAATCGCTTCCACTGCCGTCGCAAGGAGCCGTCGCCCTTTTTTTTTTGTGCTTCACTCTAACTTTCCTCATCCACAAATTTTCATCCTCGCTCAAATTAATGGGGAAATTGTCGCTTTCTTGTTCCGAATTGTTCTTGCTACTGGTGGCTATGATTATAAACAATGTGAGGATGTGAGGAGCCCTACAACCAGTGACGTCACGCGCACATCGTCTGGTACTTCCGGTACAGGCAAGGCTTTTTTATTAACGACCAAAAGTTGCGAACTTTATCGTCGATGTTCTCTAATATTTAGTTAATATTCAAACATTTTACATGTGAAATTTAAAAAAATGTGAACAGAAATAGTTAATGCATATTCAGATAAATTCTTCAAAATTACAATAAAAAAATGGGTTGGGGTTCGGGATATATATATATATATATATATATGTATTTATCTGTAAATATATATACATATATATATATATATATATATATACTCCTTGCGCACTAATGACTGAAAGAGCATATATATATATATATGTGTGTGTATATATATATATATATTGTTGGCGTGCTGACATGCTAACTTTAGCACACTGACAGTTAACAAGTGTCACATACCAAATTGTATGACTGTAGGGTAAACGGTTGCAAAACCAACTCAAAAAGTTAGCTAGTTAATGTTAGCATGTTGGCAAGCTAGCGTTATCATGCTAACAGTTAGCTTGTGTCACATTCTAAGGTATATGACTCTAAGGTGTAAGGCTGAGGTATTAGCATAAAAAGAGTAGAATCACCCCAAAAAATTAGCATTTTTATGACTGCAAAGTGTATCGCTGCGGATTTGGAAAAAAAAGTTAGCACTTTTTAGTTAGTGTGCTAACAAGCTAACGTTAGCACACCAACAGTTAACAAGTGTCACATACCAAGAGATATGACTGTAGGGTAAACGGTTGCAAACTTAGCTCAAAAAGCTAGCACTTTAATGTTAGCATGCTAATAATTAAACATGCAAACGGTTAGCATGTGTCAAAAAAGTTAGCACTTAATTGTTAGCATGCTAACGGTAGCACACCAACAGTTAACAAGTGTCACATACCAAGTTGTATGACTGTAAGGTAAACGGTTCCAAACTTAGCTCAAAAAGCTAGAACCTTAATGTTAGCATGCTAAAATTAAACATGCAAACGGTTAGCATGTGTCAAAAAAGTTAGCACTTTATTGTTAGCATGCTAACATGCTAATGTTAGCACACTAACAGTTAACAAGTGTCACATACCAAGTTGTATGACTGTAGGGTGAACGGTTGCAAACTTAGCTCAAAAAGCTAGCACTTTAATGTTAGCATGCTAAAATCAAACATGCAAACAGTTGGCATGTGTCAAAAAAGTTAGCACTTTATTGTTAGCACACTAACAATTAACAAGTGTCACATACCTAAGGTAAACGGTTCCAAACTTAGCTCAAAAAGCGAAAACTTTAATGTTAGCATGCTAAAATTAAACATGCAAACGGTTAGCATGTGTCAAAAACTTAGCACTTTATTGTTAGCATGCTAACATGCTAATATTAACACACTAACAGTTAACAAGTGTCACATACCAAGTTGTATGACTGTAAGGTAAACGGTTCCAAACTTAGCTCAAAAAGCTAACACTTTCAAGTTAGCATGCTAAAATCAAACATGCAAAGGGTTAGCATGTGTCAAATAATGGGCTGCCCATTCACATGCTGGCGCTGGCATGAGAGCAGGCTCATAAATTTGCTTCTACTCAGTAGGGTGGGCTTGTCTGCAGTCTGCCATCAAATATAAGCCAATCAGAAGACGCGACCTGAGATTGACGTCATCACCTTTCGCTTTCCTCACTTTTGTTCATTTCTTTTCATATTTCCTGCTGACGTCACTCTAGTCTGTGTGTCCCCCCCCCCCCCCCTCTCTACACCTCCCCCGCCCCCTCCGGTTCTTTTCTGTGTGTTCAGTGAATCGCATCAAATTCTTTTGTGATGCTAAACTTTGCCCAGAAAAAGTTCGACACGGACAGTTTGAAGGTTTCTGTTGGGACAAAATCAAATGTTGATAGCTTCCACGCCGTTGAGCTTTTGAAGTTTGTGTTCTCGGCGAGAACTTTTGGACTTCCACGAGTCGGCGTGCCGGGTGTTGTTTTACCGGATCTTCCGCCCTCTTTGCGCCTGAGGAATGTGCACTTTGCCGCTCGGTGCTCGATGGGACTTCTCAAACCGGACCTGCGGATGATTCCCGGGCATGAGAAGAAGCTGGGCGGCCCGGACCCTCCTGAGCACCGCATATAGCCCGGGATTAGCGCTTCCTTTCCGGGCATGGACGGTGGCCGGGTCGGGCTCCAGCCGGCGTCGGGCGGCGGCGGGTGGGTCGTGGTGGAGGCCCGGCTGCAGGGTGGAGCACCGTGGGGATTCACCCTTCAGGGCGGCCTGGAGCACGGAGAACCGCTCATCATCTCCAAGGTACGACAAGTCAGCCTTTACAGCCGGGGTCACCAACACGGTGCCCGCAGGCAGCAGGTAGCCCGTAAGGACCAGATGAGTAGCCCGCTGGCTTGTTCTAAAAATAGCTCAAATAGCAGCACTTACCAGTGAGCTGCCTCAATTTTTCAAATTGTATTTATTTACTAGCAAGATGGTCTCACTTTGCTTGATATTTTTAATTCCAAGAGAGACAAAACTCAAATAGAATTTGAAAATCCAAGAAAATATTATAAAGACTTGGTCTTCACTTGTTTAAATAAATTAATTCATTTTTTTTTACTCTGCCTCCTATAACTTTCATTAAGACAATTTTAGAAAAAAAATACGACCTTAAAAATTATTTTAGGATTTTTAAACACATATATCTTTTTACCTTTTAAATTCCTTCCTCTCCTTTCCTGACAATTTAAATCAATGTTCAAGTTTTTTATTTTTCATTGTAAAGAATAATACATACATTTTACCGTGTTTCCTTGAATTGCCGCTGGGGAGCTAATTATTTTAAAACCTCTTGTCACCCCTGCGCTTACCAAAGGCATGCGGTAAAAGTAAGCATGCGCTAATTCAGGGGTCACCAACGTGGTGCCCTCTGGCTTGTTCTAAAAATAGCTCAAATAGCAGCACTTACCAGTGAGCTGCTTCTATTTTTTTAAATTGTATTTATTTACTAGCAAGCTGGTCTCGCTTTGCTTGACATTTTCAATTCTAAGAGAGACAAAAACTCAAATAGAATTTGAAAATCCAAGAAAATATTTTAAAGACTTGGTCTTCACTTGTTTAAATAAATTATTTTATTTTTTTACTTTGCTTCTTATAACTTTCATTAAGACCATTTTAGAGAAAAAATGCAACCTTAAAAATGATTTTGGGATTTTTAAACACATATACCTTTTTACCTTTTAAATTCCTTCCTCTTCTTTCCTGACAATTTAAATTAATGTTCAAGTATTTCAATTTTTTTTGTAAAGAATGAAAAATACATTTTACCGGATTTCCTTGAATTGCCGCTGGGGAGCTAATTATTTTAAAACGTCTTGTCACCCCTGCGCTTACCAAAGGCATGCGGTAAAAGTAAGCATGGCTAATTCAGGGGTCACTAACGTGGTGCCCGCTGGCCTGTTCTAAAAATAGCTCAAATAGCAGCACTTACCAGTGAGCTGCCTCTATTTTTCAAATTGTATTTATTACTAGCTGGCTGGTCTCACTTTGCTTGACATTTTTAATTCTAAGAGAGACCAAACTCAAATAGAATTTGAAAATCCAAGAAAATATTTTAAAGGCCTACTGAAACCCACTACTACCGATCACACGGTCAGATAGTTCAGTGTTTTTCAACCTTTTTTAAGGCAAGGCACATTTTTGTCATAAAAAAAAATCCAGAGGCACACCACCAGCAGAAAACGTTAAAAAATGTATTTTGTGTAAGCAAGCAAGTCTATCCACATTGTTGCTGTCCTTCTTTGTGTGAACATTGTTGATTGTCGTGTCACGTACAGATGTACTTTGTGGACGCCGTAAGTTTTTGCTGTCGTCCAGCATTCTGTCTCTGTTTACTTTGTAGCCAGTTCAGTTTGACTTGCGTTTTGCGTAGCCTTTTACTAGCAAGCTGGTCTCGCTTTGCTTGACATTTACAATTCTAAGAGAGACAAAACTCAAATAGAATTTGAAAATCCAAGAAAATATTTTAAAGGCCTACTGAAACCCACTACTACCGACCACGCAGTCAGATAGTTCAGTGTTTTTCAACCTTTTTTAAGGCAAGGCACAGTTTTGTCATGAAAAAAAATCCGGAGGCACACCACCAGCAGAAAACGTTAAAAAATGTACTTTGTGTTAGCAAGCAAGGCTATCCATGTTGTTGCTGTCCTTCTTTGTGTGGACATTGTTGATTGTCGTGTCATGTACGGATGTACTTTGTGTACGCCGTAAGTTTTTGCTGTCTTCCAGCATATTGTCTCTGTTTACTTTGTAGCCAGTTCAGTTTGACTTTCGTTTTGCGTAGCCTTTTACTAGCAAGCTGGTCTCGCTTTGCTTGACTTTTTCAATTCTAAGAGAGACAAAACTCAAATAGAATTTGAAAATCCAAGAACATATTTTAAAGACTTGGTCTTCACTTGTTTAAATACATTTGGTTATTTTTTACTTTGCTTCTTATAACTTTCAAAAAGACAATTTTAGAGAAAAAATACAACCTTAAAAATGATTTTAGGATTTTTAAACACATATACCTTATTACCTTTTAAATTCCCTGCTCTTCTTTCCTGACAATTTAAATCAATGTTCAAGTTGTGTTTTTTTCATTGTAAAGAATAAGAATGACATTTTACCGTATTTCCTTGAATTTAAAACCTCTTCGCACTCCTGCGCTTACCAAAGGCATGCGGTAAAAGTAAGCATGCGCTAATACAGGGGTCACCAACGTGGTGCCCGCGGGCAGCAGGTAGCCCGTAAGGACCAGATGAGTCGCCCGCTGGCCTGTTCTAAAAATAGCTCAAATAGCAGCACTTACCAGTGAGCTGCCTCTATTTTTTAAATCGTATTTTTTTTACTATAGCAAGCTGGTCTCGCTTTGCTTGACATTTTCAATTCTAAGAGAGACAAAACTCAAATAGAATTTGAAAATCCATGAAAATATTTGTTCAGTGTTTTTCAACTTTTTTTTAAGGCAAGGCACATTTTTGTCATAAAAAAAAAATCCGGAGGCACACCACCAGCAGAAAACGTTAAAAAATTTACTTTGTGTAAGCAAGCAAGACTATCTACGTTGTTGCTGTCCTTCTTTGTGTGGACATTGTTGATTGTCGTGTCACGTACAGATGTAATTTGAAAATCCAAGAAAATATTTTAAAGACTTGGTCTTCACTTGTTTAAATAAATTCATTTCTTTTTTTACTTTGCTTCTTATAACTTTCAGAAAGACAATTTTAGAGGAAAAAATACAACCTTAAAAATGATTTTAGGATTTTTAAACACATATACCTTTTTATCTTTTAAATTCATTCCTCTTCTTTCCTGACAATTTAAATCAATGTTCAAGTAATTTTTTTTATTGTAAAGAATAATACATACATTTTACCGTATTTCCTTGAATTGCCGCCGGGGAGATAATTAATTTAAAACCTCTTCTCACTCCTGCGCTTACCAAAGGCATGCTGTAAAAGTAAGCATGCGCTAATTATTTTAAAACCTCTTCTCACTCCGGCACTTACCAGGCGCATACTATATGCCCTGCGGCAATTCAAGGAAATACGGTAGTCTAATTCTTCATTTTAGCTTCTGTTTTTTCTACGAAGAATATTTGTGAAATATTTCTTTAAACTTATAATGATTAAAATAAAATCAAAAATATTCTGGCAAATCTAGAAAATCTGTGGAATCAAATTTAAATTTTATTTCAAAGTCTTTTGAATTTCATTTAACATTTTTGTTCTGGAAGATCTAGAATAAATAATGCTTCAAATATAGCTTAGTCCAATGTGTTATATATTCTAACAAAGTGCAGATTGGATTTTAACCTATTTAAAACATGTCATCAAAATTCTAAAATTAGTCTTAATTAGGAAAAAATTACTAATGATGTTCCATAAAAAAATGTTTACTATTTTTTTTCAAAAAGATTTAAATTAGCTAGTTTTTCTCTTCATTTTTTTGGGTTGAATTTTGAATTTTAAAGAGTCGAAATTGAAGATAAACTATGTTTCAAAATTAAATTTTCATTTCTTTCGTGTTTTCTTCTCTTTTAAAACGTTGAATTAAGTGTTTTTTTCATCATTTATTCTCTACGAAAACCTTCCGTAAAAGGAAAAAAAATGTACGACGGAATGACAGACAGAAATACCCATTTTTTAAATATATATAGATTTATTTATTAAAGGTAAATTGAGCAAATTGGCAATTTCTGGCAATTTATTTAAGTGTGTATCAAACTGGTAGCCCTTCGCATTAATCAGTACCCAAGAAGTAGCTCTTGGTTTCAAAAAGGTTGGTGACCCCTGTTATAAATTATATATTATTATTTATAATTATTTCAGTGGTGGTCCGTGCAGTCAAAGTAGACATTTTACCAGGGTAATGCCAACAATCTGTCCCAATTCCCGACGGAAATATTGCTGCGAAACTTTACCAATACGTAATACATGTGGCATAATTACTTAGTAAACGATCTTGCAAGAAGCATAAACAAGAGAAACCTACAACGTAGGACTCGTCGATTGCCATTTTGAAGTTCCTTGGAGTAGGAGTCGGATTCGGCTGCATATCTGGCAACCTCAGTCATGAAGAGTGGGAGGGGGCGACATAATTGTTTGGGATTGCAGTACCATTACTGGCCACTATACTACATATGTCTCCTTTAACGGCCTACTGAAAAGAGATTTTCTTATTTCTATGTGTCATACTTGTTCATTTCGCAATATTGCCATATTTTTGCTGAAAGGATTTAGTAGACGATAAAGTTCGCAACTTTTGGTCTCTAATAAAAAAGCCTTGCCTTTACTGGAAGTATGTGCGCGTGACCTCACCGGTGTGAGGGCTCCTCACATCCTCACATTATAATGTGAGCCACCAGCAGTAAGAGCAATTCGGACCGAGAAAGCGACAATTTCCCCATTAATTTGAGCGAGGATGAAAGATTCGTGGATGAGGAAAGTTAGAGTGAAGGACTAGAAAAAAATAATAAAATAAAAAGCGACGGCTCCGGGCGGGCAGTGTTAGCGTTTCAGATGTAATTAGACACATTTACTAGGATAATTCTGGAAGATCCCTTATCTGCTTATTGTTTTAATAGTGTTTTAGTGAGATTGTAAAGACATACCTCAAAGTCGGATGGCTGCGGTGAACACGCAGTGTCTCAGAGAGAAGCCTAGGAGCCAAGCTCACAGCTGCCTTTTTTGACAGCTAGTGCAGGAGGACGAATAATCCACTGATGTCGCCGGTAAGATATATATATCACAATTTTCCCATCCAAAAACATGCTGGTTGATATAGAGAAATATGTTCGCTTGACCGTTCTGTGTTAAAGCTTCACAACAAACAAAGAAACACCGGCTGTGTCTCGGTGCTAAAGACAGCTGCAAACCACCTTTTTCCACCAACAGCATTCTTATTTGACGTCCCCATTATTAATTGAACAAATTGCTAAACATTCAACAACACAGATTTCCAAATTACTGTGTAATCATGCGATGAAAAGAGATGGCTTTTAGCCGTAAGTGGTGCTGGGCTAATATGTCCCCTCCAACCCGAAACGTCACAAACACACATCATCATTCCGCGACATTTTCGACAAGAAACTCCGCAGGAAATTTAAAATTGTAATTTAGTAAACTAAAAAGGCCGTATTGGCATGTGTTGCAATGTTAATATTTCATCATTGATATATAAACTATCAGACTGCGTGGTGGGTAGTAGTGGGTTTCAGTAGGCCTTTAACCTTCCTCTTGTGTTAGATTTCTGTTACCATCTCTTAATTTTTTTTATCTTTTTTTTGAATTTTTTATATATATAACGTTTTAATTTTCCTGAGGGAACTCTCCTGAAGGAATTAAAAAAGTACTATCCATCTATTATGTTAACGGGTCGGTTTTTACCCATGTCTTAAATCAGCTGTAAAATACACTAAAACAATTACCGTATTTCCTTGAATTGCCGCAGGGCATATAGTATGCGCCTGCCTTGAATTACTGCCGGGTCAAACTCGCTTCCCAAAATAATTAGCGCATGCTTAGTGTTACCGTCTGGTCAAACTCGTGACGTCACGAGTGGCACTTCCCCTGTCATCATTTTCAAAATGGAGGAGGCTGATTTCAATACCGGTAATTTGAAATCACATAAAGGGAAGAAGATTAAGAGCTATTCAGTAGGATTTAAGGTCCAAGCTTACATCACACTCAAATTTTTACTGCATACCTTTGGTAAGTGCCGGAGTGAGAAGAGGTTTTAGAATAATTAACGCATGCTTACTTTTACCGCATGCCTTTGGTAAGCGCAGGAGTGAGAAGAGGTTTTAAATTAATTAGCGCCCCGGCGGCAATTCAAGGAAATAAGGTATCTATTATACAATTTGTTTCTCATCTCTTGGTTACCCACTTTACTACATATGGCTCCTTTAACCTTCCTTTTGTGTTAGATTTCTGTAATTTTAATTAATTTTTTATCTTTTTATGTTTTATATATAATGTTTTATTTTCCTGAGAGAATTCTCCTGAAGGAATTAATAAAGTACTATCTATCTATTATGTTAATGGCTGGGTTTTGACCCATGTCTTAAATCAGCTGTAAAATACACTAAAAACAATAATTATTTATTATACAATTTGTTTCTCATCTGTTGGTTCCCCTGTTAGGCTTCCTTATCCATGAAAATATTGGTTTTAATATTTTTGGTGTGGGCCATTGGGCCTTTTTTTTTTGGCAATATAGCCCTCGATTTCAATGAAAAAATGGTAAAATGAACCTCAAGAGAATTATATAAATACATAAAAGGTTGTTGTGTTACCTGACTATTACTGAGGGGTATTAGAACGCATCTCTTTGAATTAAGTTGTTGTATTTATTATTTCCTTTTAATAATTTTATACTGAATTGACTGACTTTACATGTCTGGACATGCCCGTCTTTGTTTGTTTTTGTACTGGATAACAAGTTAAAAATGAGCTCACATGTTTGGGAGGGGAGCTGGCTGTCAATTTGTTCAGTTTTGGCTCTAATTATTAATTGATAATCTTATTTTTATAACTGGGTCAAAACCGACCCTAACAACACTAAAGGCCTACTGAAACCCACTACTACCCACCACGCAGTCTGATAGTTTATATATCAACTATAAAATATTAACATTGCAACACATGCCAATACGGCCTTTTTAGTTTACTAAATTGCAATTTTAAATTTCCCGGGAGTTTCTTGTTGAAAACGTTGCGTAATGATGACGTGTAAGCGTGACGTCACGGACTGTAAGGAAATATTAGCGCTGCGCACACACACAGCTAAAAGTCGTCTGCTTTAACCGCATAATTACACAGTATTTTGGACATCTGTGTTGCTGAATCTTTTGCAATTGGTTCAATTAATAATTGAGAAGTCAAAGTAGAAAGATGGAGTTGGGAAGCTTTTGCCTTTAGCCACACAAACACACGGTGATTCCTTGTTTAAAATTCCCGGAGGTGAAGCTTTACTATGGATCAGAGTGGTCAAGCGAACATGGATCCCGACCAAATGTCAACCAGCAGTTTTCAGTGAGAAAATTGTGGTAAAAAGTCGCCACTTACCGGAGATCAGCTGAGCTTGTGCCGTCCATACAGCTGGCGTCAACTTCCATCAGACACTGGCCTCAAGACACCTGTGGAAACACCCTTCCGACTATCAGGTACTATTAAACTCACTAAAACACCAGCAACAGAATAGAAAGAGAAGGGAATTCCCAGAATTATCCTAGTAAATGTGTCTAAAAACATCTGAATCCGTCCCAATGCGATCACTTTTTTTTTTTAACTTGATTTATTTTTTTCTAGTCCGTCGCTATCAATATCCTCAAACACAAATCTTTCATCCTCACTCAAATTAATGGGGACATATTCGTTTTCTCGGTCCGAATAGCTCTTACTGCTGGTGGCTCCCATTAAAATCAATGTGAATATGTGAGGAGCCCTCACACTTGTGACGCCATCGTCTGCTACTTCCGTTAAAGGCAGGGCTTTTTTATTAGCGACCAAAAGTTGCAAACTTTATCGTCGATGTTCGCTACTAAATCCTTTTAGCAAAAATATGGCAATATCTCGAAATGATCAAGTATGACACATAGAATGGACCTGCTATCCCCGTTCAAATAAGAAAATCTCATTTCAGTAGGCCTTTAAGGTCATTATTTCAACCAGAGCATTTCATAACTTAGTGAAAAAAAATAATGTTTAGTTTTTTTGAAATAGAGGTTACCGACAAAGTCAAAAAGCTTTGATGCAAAAAAAAAAGTGGTTCTTTTATGTAATTAAAAACTAAAACGGGTCAGTGCTGACCTTAACACAAGACGAAGGTTAAGTTTGAAAAAAAATTCTCGAGGATGCACCACACAGGAGGAAGTTATCTTTCTAATATCGAGGTTTTATACGCACTAGGGGTGTGGGAAAAAATCGATTCGAATACGAGTCGAATCGTTGAAGAAAGAAATGAAAATTTAATTTTGAAACATAGTTTATCTTCAATTTTTTTTTATAAATTTTTTTTTTTTTTTTTTTTACATCAATCCAACAATCCACTACACAGCAATACCATAACGATGCAATCCAATTCCAAAACCAAACCTGACCCAGCAACACTCAGAACTGCAATAAACAGAGCAATTGAGAGGAGACACAAACACGACACAGAACAAACCAAAAGTAGTGAAACAAAAATGAATATTATCAACAACAGTATCAATATTAATTATCGTTTCAGCATAGCAGTGATTAGAAATCCCTCATTGACATTATCATTAGACATTTATGAAAATAAAATAAAAACAATAGTGTCACAGTGGCTTACACTTGCATAAGTTTGATAACACTTCTGTGTCCAATGTTTTCACAAAGATAAAATAAGTCATATTTTTGGTTTGTTTAATAGTTAAAACAAATTTACATTATTGCAATCAGTGGATAAAACATTGTCCTTTACAATTATAAAAGCTTTTTTTTTTTTTTTAATCTACTACTCTGCTAGCATGTCAGCAGACTGGGGTAGATCCTGCTGAAATCCTATGTATTGAATGAATACAGAATTGTTTTGAATCGGAAAAATATCGTTTCTGAATCGAGAACAAAAAAAAAATCGATATATTATCGAATCGTGACCCCAAGAATCGATATTGAATCGAATCGTGGGACACCCAAATATTCACAACCCTAATACGCACCCAAAGTTAGTTTGTCCGTGAGCTTTTATCGACTTGGCATTCTGTAATGTTTGGCCTGTATAAAAACTGACTTGACGGTCAAGATACAGAACACATTCAGCAGCTGTCTCTAGTCTCCTCTATTCGAATCGCTCATATGGATCAATTCCACCAATTTTAATTATTTTTTAAGGAGGCAAGCGTGTGGAACAGGGTTGAGTTTGATTCGGTACAGTCCCTTAATTATTTTCTCTCGTACGATCCATTTTAATCCAGTTTGCAGCTCTCTCTCACAATACTGCCGGTTGAGTACAGCCATGTAAACAAAAACTTTGTCCAGCAACAATGGCCACCCAGCCCCCACAATGCATTGTGAAATCTCGTGCCATTTCGAGCCCGACACCATCATGTCACTGATAGGCAGCTGGTTTTATTTGAGCAATTTACACAACTGCTGCCTCTCTGTTGGACTCCCATGATGCTTATGATACTTTGTGGATTATTATTAAAATGAAAATACTTTAATTACAAGGCGACAAGGTAGACACACAATATACTTTTTGGCAGAAGAAACATTAAATATGGTTCTGGTTATTTAAAGGCCTACTGAAATGAGATTTTCTTATTCAAACGGGGATAGCAGGTCCATTCTATGTGTCATACTTGATCATTTTGCGATATTGCCATATTTTTGCTGAAAGGATTTAGTAGAGAACATCGACGATAAAGTTCGCAACATTTGGTCGCTAATAAGAAAGCCTTGCCTGTACCGGAAGTAGCAGACGATGTGGGCGTGACGTCACCGTTGTGAAAGCTCCTCACATCCTCACATTGTTTATAATCATAGCCACCAGCAGCTAGAGCGATTCGGACCGAGAAAGCGACGATTTCCCCTTTAATTTGAGCAAGAATGAAAGATTCGTGGATGAGGAAAGTTAGAGTGAAGGACTAGGGGGGAAAAAAGGCGAGGGCAGTGAGAGCGATTCAGATGTTATTAAACACATTTACTAGGATACTTCTGGAAAATCCCTTATCTGGTTATTGTGTTACTAGTAATTTAGTGAGATTATAAAGTCATACCTGAAAGTCGGAGGGGTGTGGTGACCGCCAGTGTCTCTGATGGAAGCCATGGAGGAGCCAAGAAAGTCGCAGCTGCCTTTTTGACAGCTGCTGCACGAGGACGCAAACTCCGCTCATGTCTCCGGCAAGAGCCGACTTATTACCACAATTTTCTCGCCGAAACCTGCTGGTTGACATGTGGTCGGGAAACATGTTCGCTTGAACGCTCTGTTCCATATTAAAGCTTAACAAACAAAGAAACACCGGCTGCGTTTTGGTTGCTAAAAGCAGCTGCAATACACCGCTTTCCACCAACAGCATTCTTCTTTGACGTCTCCATTATTAATTGAACAATTTGCAAAAGATTCAGCAACATAGATGTCTAGAATACTGTGTAAATATGCGATTAAAGCAGACGACTTTTAGCCGTGAGTGGTGCTGGGATAAAATATCCGCTCCAACCAATAACGTCACAAGCACGCATCAACATACGAGTCATCGTTCCGCGACGTTTTCAACAGGAAACTTTGCGGGAAGTTTAAACTTGCAATTTAGTAAACTAAAAAGGCCGTATTGGCATGTGTTGCAATGTTAATATTTCATCATTGATATATAAACTATCAGACTGCGTGGTCGGTAGTAGTGGGTTTCAGTAGGCCTTTAAGGGTTCTGTTATTGGTATTTAAATGTTTATACAAAACCCTCAAACCAGTGAAGTTGGCAACATTGTGTAAGTCGTAAATAAAAACAGAATACAACGAATTGCTAATCCTTTTCAATTTATATTCAATTGAATAGACTGCAAGAGAAGAGCAGGCCTCACGGTGGCAGAGGGGTTAGTGCGTCTGCCTCACAATACGAAGTTCCTGCAGTCCTGGGTTCAAATCCAGGCTCGGGATCTTTCTGTGTGGAGTTTGCATGTTCTCCCCGTGAATGCGTGGGTTCCCTCCGGGTACTCCGGCTTCCTCCCACTTCCAAAGACATGCACCTGGGGATAGGTTGATTGGCAACACTAAATTGGCCCTAGTGTGTGAATGTGAGAATGAATGTTGTCTGTCTATCTGTGTTGGCCCTGCGATGAGGTGGCGACTTGTCCAGGGTGTACCCTGCCTTCCGCCCGATTGTAGCTGAGATAGGCGCCAGCGCCCCCCGCGACCCCGAAAGGGAATAAGCGGTAGAAAATGGATGGATGGATGGATGCAAGAGAAGATAGTTAATGTTGTATTTTTTGCAAATTACCATTAACTTAGAATTTAATGGCAGCAACACATTGCCAAAAAGTTGGCAAAGGGGCATTTTTACCACTGTGCTACATGGCCTTTCCTTTTAACAACACTCAGTAAACGTTTGGGAACTGAGGAGACCCATTTTTGAAGCTTTTCTGGTGGAATTCTTTCCCATTCTTGCTTGATGTACAGCTTAAGTTGTTCAACAGTCCGGTGTCTCTGTTGTCATATTTTAGGCTTCATATTGCGCCACACATTTTCAATGGGAGACAGGTCTGGACTACAGGCAGGCCAGTCTAGTACCCGCACTCTTTTACTATGAAGCCACGCTGTTGTAACACATCACATATTTTGGCTTTTGAACTTTGCGCCTTTACGAATCCGCATGGTTCTTTTCTTCTTTGGTCCAGAGGACACAACGTCCACATTTTCCAAAAGCAATATGAAATGTGGACTCTTCAGACCACAGAACACCTGTGGTCCATCTTAGATGAGCGTGGCCCCAGTGAAGCCGGCGGCGTTTCTGGGTGTTGTTGATAAAAAGCATTCGCTTTGCATAGTAGAGTTTTAACTTGCACTTACAGATTTATTGACCAACTGTAGTTACTAACAGTGGTTTTCTGAAGTGTTCCTGAGCCCATGTGGTGATATCATTTACAAATTGATGTTGCTTTTTGATGCAGTACCGCCTGAGGGATTGAAGGTCCGTAATATCAACACTTACGTGCAGTGATTTCTCTAGATTCTCTGAACCTTTTGATGATATTACGGCCCGTAGATGGGGAAAACCCTAAATTCCTTGCAATAGCTGGTTGAGAAATGTTGTTCTTAAACTATTCGACAATTTGCTCACGCATTTGTTCACAAAGTGGGGACCCTCGCCCCATCCTTGTTCGTGAATGACTGCTGATTTCATGGAAGCTGCTTTTATACCCAATCATGCCACCCACCTGTTCCCAATTAGCTTGTTCACCTGTGGTATTTTCCAAATAAGTGTTTGATGAGCATTCCTCAACTTTCCCAGTCTTTTTTGCTACTTGTGTCAGCGTTTTTGAAACATGTTGCAGGCATCAAATTCCAAATGAGCTAATATTTGCAAAAAATAACAAATGTTTCCAGTTCAACGTTAGGTTGTTAAGGATTTGCAAATCATTGTGTTCTGTTTTTATTTACGATTTACACAACGTGCCAACTTCACTGGTTTGGGCTTTTGTATTTGTTTATTATCTTTCTTTTTTTTTTTGTAAATATTTTAGAGTAGAGATCTTCAACTGTGAGCAAACTGTGGGAATTATGTTGCGTTTTTTTTTTTTTTTTTTTTTTAAATAATAATAATATTATATCACAGTTAGGTCACTTGACTGTTTTGTGGTCCAAACAAACTACATTCATCCTTCTGTCACTTACGCTCACGTCTTGTTCATTTTCTCATACAAGCTGGGAAATGAGCAGTAATTATTTCCCTTCCAGCTGTCATGGCCTCATTTTTATTAAAACAATAAAGATCAGCAGGGGAGCTCGCCATGAAATGTGCGAGGGTGTTTCCCTGGGACCAAAGTCAAATGGCTGTAAAATAGGACGAAGACATGAAATAGAGAATACAGGTTTTGGGGAAAATGCACCATTAGTCAATTTTGTGGCGGTAGAAATATAATGGGGAACTTCGGGACAGTGCAGAAAAATAACCATCATATCCTGAAACACTTTGACGTCAGAAGGGTTTGAATTAGTTAAGAAATGCGGAAGTAGTTGTGAATCAAAAAATGAGACTTATAATAATAATAATGCTTAAGAATATGATTATGAAATAAACACACCTTTTATTTGTTGATGCAATTTGTGTCATTGTTATCAAATTCTACAATACCAGACACCTTTTTATGTAGAATCTTTTGTGTAATGTACCAAATGTGTGATGCTGCTAGACATAAAAATAATAACAATGATCACTTTCCAAAAAGACTATTTCATCTGGGCATTTCCTGGCTTGTTCTAAGCTGGGAAATGTTTCAATTGTACACGTTTCAGCTCAGGCTAAATAGTCTTAATGAGTTGAATCTGGTGGTCTCGTGACTTGCATTAAACCTGCTGGAATGAATGGTGGCTCAGCATTCATTTATAAAGGCTACACCCTACGGGTGTCCAAACATTTGGACCGGGGGGGCCGCATTAGGCCTAAAAATTATATATATATATATATATATATATATATATATATATATATATATATATATATATATATATATCAGGGATGCACCGAAATGAAAATTTGCGGCCGAAACCGAATAAAATTTGAGCGCTTGGCCGATGGCCGAATACCAAATACCGAATAATAAATCCAGTTTTTCACAACTTTTTTATATTGCATAAATAGCCTAGAATACATTTTTAGACATGTTTTTCAAATAAAGTATTTTTTTATTGAATATTGACATTTTTTAATATTCCAGTAGCCTTTGCTTTTCAAAAAAAGCACCGTTTTTCATTTATATTAGGCCTTCAACAAAACATGCATTCCCCCCAAAAAATAAAGTGCATTAAAGTGGATAAACCCACAACAAATGAATTATTGTCCTTTTGGCAAAAGTCTGCTTAGCCACAGTAGATAGGCTAAAAATGTAAACAGAAGGCTCAAGTAAATCTCAATTAAGTGTGTGCTTGTAACCTCCTACACTTATACAGGTAGCCTACACAACAGGCTAATAATGTAAACAGAGGACCCACTAAATCTCAATAAGTGTGTGCTTGTAACCTCATACACTTATACAGGTACACAACATATCCCAGGCCAGAACAGATTTGTCAATAACAGTACTTCAGCTTCAGAATAAAAAGAAGGAAACTAACTATCTATAAAACAATTTAAATGTAACACTGCACGTTGGTTGATTGCGTCACCGCGTCAAAAAAATTCCGTCTTTGCGTCACACGCCACTATTTGGCCTTGCTTTTAACTCATTCCACCGAAGGCCGAATGTGGCTTTTTTTGCCATATTCGGTTACCGATTAATCGGTGCATCCCTAATATATATATATATTTATATATATATATATATGAGTTTGGAAATTGTGTTAGGTGTAAATATAACAGAATACAATGATTTGCAAATCATTTTCGACCCATATTCAGTTAACATATTTGATGTTCAAACTGATAAAAACATTTTTTTTGCAAATAATCATTAACTTTAGAATTTGATGCCAGAAACACGTGTCAAAGAAGTTAGGAAAGGCTGGCTTATACGGTGTTGAATGGGTGCTACAAAATGAATGGGTGCTACAAATTGTGAGTTTAACTATTTTATTTCTTTTTTTTTTCATGTTTTATTTTGTTTTATACAATTATTTAAATTTTCTAGCATGATGATGATTCCCAGAGGGTTCAGACCATCTTACCTGGGTTGAGGACATGAAGGTCTTTACAGAAGTCATCACTTGCTCCGTAACCACCAAACATAAAAATCTGATCACCAACCAGAGCAAAATGCTGATTCAACCTACACACACACACACACACACACACACACACACGCACATATTAATTTTGATTTGGTGCTACATTCAGCGAACGCTCCTTCGAAATACTGAAAAGTCTCACAAGGATGGAGGCGTTGAGCCGCTTGTCTTAACGGGTGTCCAGGTGTGAGACACTGAATCATGTTTAAAATACATAACATCATTTGGACATAGTTAAAAGGGACAAGAGGTAGAAAATGCATGGATGGGTAAACATTCCCATCCTGAGGGTTAAAGGAAAACTGCACTTTTTCGGAATTTTGCCCACATCTACGGTCCTCTCCAAGGTTTCTCATAGACATTCACATTGTCATCCCACTGGGTTGTGAGTTTTTCCTTGCCCTTATGTGGGCTCTGAACCAAGGATGTCGTTAGGGCTATATAAATACAAACCCCGTTTCCATATGAGTTGGGAAATTGTGTTAGATGTAAATATAAACGGAATACAATGATTTGCAAATCATTTTCAACCCATATTCAGTTGAATATGCTACAAAGACAACATATTTGATGTTCAAACTGATAAACATTTTTTTTTTGTGCAAATAATCATTAGCTTTAGAATTTGATGCCAGCAACACGTGACAAAGAAGTTAGGAAAGGTGGCAATAAATACTGATAAAGTTGAGAAATTCTCATCAAACACTTATATGGTACATCCCACAGGTGTGCAGGCTAATTGGGAACACAAATAAGGATGGGGCGAGGGTCACCAATTTGTAAGCAAATTGTCGAACAATTTTAGAACAACATTTCTCAACGAGCTATTGCAAGTCATTTAGGGATTTTACCATCTACGGTCCGTAAAATCATCAAAAGGTTCAGAGAATCTGGAGAAATCACTACACATAAGTGATGATATCACGGACCGTTGATCCCTCAGGCGATACTGCATCAAAAACAGACATCAGTGTGTAAAGGACATCACCACATGAGCTCAGGAACACTTCATAAAACCATTGTCAGTAACTACAGTTGGTTGCTACATCTGTAAGTGCAAGTTAAAACTCTACTATGCAAAGCAAAACCCATTTATCAACAACAACAAGGAACACCGCTGGCTTCGCTGGACCCGAGCTCATCTAAGATGGACTGATGCAAAGTGGAAAGGTGTTCTGTGGTCTGACGAGTCCACATTTCAAATTATATTTGGAAACTGTGGACGTGGGGTCTTCCGGAACAAAGAGGAAAATAACCATCCAAATTGTTATAGGCGCGAAGTTCAAAAGCCAGCATCTGTGATGGTATGGGGGTGTATTAGTGTCCAAGGCATGGGTAACTTACAGATCTGTGAAGGCATCATTAATGCTGAATGGTCCATACGGGTTTTGGAGCAACATATGTTGTCATCCAAGCAACGTTATCATGGACGCCCCTGCTTATTTCAGCAAGACAATGCCAAGCCACGTGTTACAACAGCGTGGTTTCGTAGTAAAAGAGTGCGGGTACTTTCCTGGCCTGTCTCCCATCGAAAATGTGTGGCGCATTATGAAGCGTAAAATACGACAGCGGAGACCCCGGTCTGATGAACGACTAAAGCTCTACATAAAACAAGAATGGGAAAGAATTCCACTTTCAAAGCTTCAACAATTAGTTTCCTCAGTTCCCAAAACGTTTATTGAGTGTTGTTAAAAGAAAAGGTGATGTAACACAGTGGTGAACATGCCCTTTCCCAACTACTTTGGCATATGTTGCAGCCATGAAATTGTAAGTTAATTACTATTTGCAAAAAGAAATTGAGTTTATGTGTTTGAACACCAAATTGTTTTTGTAGTGCATTCAACTGAATAGGGGTTGTAAAGGATTTGCTAATTGTTGTATTCCGTTTATATTTACATCAAACACAATTTCCCAACTCATGGAAACGGGGTTTTTATATATATATATATATATATATATATATATATATATATATATATATATATATATATATATATATATATATATATTTAAATGTAGAATAAAGTCAAAGTGTTGTTGTAAAGATGAATTGTACTGTTAAGTAGCACATTTGCCAAAATCCAGTGGTTTCATAGTAAGGCTCACATTTAGGGATCAAAGAGTCTTTTGACACATAATGCTCTACTGTGTGCAAATGACTCACCGGACTACTAGCTTCATTGTCCCAGCGACACTTTTTCTACAAAGGCATACAGTCAGTAGGAGACAAGAAGGAAGGAAGAAGTAGCTTTCTAACTACAGGTAGATATGTCCTAGAATCTATATCGTGATATAGATTATTATTGCAGCTTTTGGCGATTAACAATATATATCACAATATTATTTAATTTGGAATTCTAAATGATAATAGAATAATTTCAAAACAGGTTACAAAGGCTCCTTAAAAAGCTGCTGACGTATGCTGTAACATATTGCGTTTATTTCCAGTTGTAGTATTTTTTAAAAACTATTATTACCGTATTTTCCGTACTGTAAGGCGCACTTAAAATAATTTTTTTCCTTAAAAAACTCGACAGTGCGCCTTATAATCCGGTGCGCCTAATGTAAGGAATACATTTGGTTGAGCTTACCCACCTCGAAGCTATTTTATTTGGTGCATGATGTAATGATAATTTTGACCAATAGATGGCAGTCAAACATAAGAGATAAGTGTAGGCTGCACTATAATGGCAATATGTCTCCAGTAAACAACACCGACATTTGTAAATGTTCAATTGTATAATATAGAATAACATAGAATATTACACACGACGCTCAAAAATCTGTCAACATTTTTTAGTACGACGTTGGTAAGCTATGAAGCCGCACCGCTTGATGGATTGTCGGCACATTGAACATACGGGTATTATTATGGTGTGTGTATAAGGTAAGACAGATAATCTGGTGTTTTGTTTCGCAATATTATGCAAAAGCAAGTTGTTTTACCTTCTGGTACCTGCTGATCTGTATTTGGGATCTGCATAAATCCTGAAAAATTGTGCCTGCCCGCCTTTGTAGTCCGTGCCAATCATCTGTAGTCGATGAGCTTCTTCTTTTTCTCTAATTTATTGTTATGGGACATTCATCCTCCGCTGTTGCCATTTCTAAAATAAAGTAATGTAAAGTTTATACTTATATCAGTCGGTAAAGTCGCCATGAAAGCGCTAAAACATACCGGTGTAGTGAGTTTACATTATTCACCCAAGGAACTTTAGTTATTAGAGTTCCGGTCAGACGTTTTTTCACATTTACGGTGTTGTTGTTTCCTGATGAGGAGATGCTGCTCCGTTTTTGATTCCAGTAAAGTCTGAATGTCATTAAAACAGTTAGCTCCATCTTTTGACACTTCTTCCACTCCCGTCCTTGCACGCTACACCGCTACAAGACGCTGCCGAAGGTGAGCCACGTAAATAAGACTGCGACTGTCTTGAAGATGATCAGTAAAACATAATCCATGCAATATTTTGACCAAAGAACCACCATTACATGTCATGTAGACCACAAGGAAGTGTTTTACATTTAGAAAAAAATATATATATATGACTCTTTTAATGCGCCTACTTATCAGGTTAGGGTTAGGGTTAGGATCAGGTTAGGATTCGGGTTAGGGTTAGGTTAGGTTGCCTTATATAAGAAAAAAGATCAAAAATAGACCATTAATCGGCGGAGCGCCCTATGGTCCGGAAAATACTGTACCTCAATACACATGACAAAAGTGCCACATTTTAAAGGCCTACTGAAACCCACTACTACCAACCACGCTGTCTGATAGTTTATATATTAGTGATGGAATATTAACATTCCAACACATACCAATACGGCCGGTTTAGTTTACTGAATTACAATTTTAAATTTCCCGCGGAGTTTCTTGTTGAAAACGTCGCGGAATGATGTATGGTGACGCGGGTTTGTGACGTCTCGGGTTGGAGGGGACATATTAGCGCAGCACCACACACGGCTAAAAGTCGTCTCTTTTCATCACATAATTACACAGTATTTTGAAAATCTGTGTTGCTGAGTCTTTCGCAATTTGTTCAATTAGTAATGGAGACTATAAAGAAGAATGCTGTTGGTGGAAAGCGGTGGATTGGAGCTCCCTTTAGCACCGAGACACAGCCTGTGTTTCTTTGTTTGTTGTGAAGCTTTAACACAGAGCGGTCAAGCAAACATGTTTCTCTACGTCAACCAGCAAGTTTTTGGGTGGGAAAATTGTGATATTAAGTCGGCTCTTACCGGAGACTTCAGCGGATTATGCGACTTCCTCCTGCAGCTGTCAAAAAGGCAGCTGTGATCTTGGCTCCTGGATTGGCTTCTCTGAGAGACACTGGCATTCACCGCAGCCATCTGAATTTCAGATATGACTTTACAATCTCACTAAAACACTATTAAAAAATAAGCAGATAAGGGATTTTCCAGAATTATCCTCGTAAATGTGTCTAATAAAATCTGAATCGCTCACACTGCCGTCGCCTGGAGCCGTCACCTTTTTTTTTTTTTTTTTTTAGTGCTTCACTCTAACTTTCCTCATCCATGAATCTTTCATCCTCGCTCAAATTAATGCGGAAATTGTCGCTTTCTCGGTCCGAATAGCTCTTGCTGCTGATGGCTCACATTATAAACAATGTGAGGATGTGAGGAGCCCTCACACCGGTGATGTCACGCGCACATCGTCTGCTACTTCCGGTAAAGGCAATGCTTTTTTATTAGCGACCAAAAGTTGCGAACTTTATCGTCGATGTTCTCTACTAAATCCTTTCAGCAAAAATATGGCAATATCGCAAAATGATCAAGTATGACGCATAGAATGGACCTGCTATCCCCGTTTAAATAAGAAAATCTAATTTCAGTAGGCCTTTAATAGCGCCTTGAAAGGAAGTGAAGTGAAGTGAATTATATTTATATAGCGCTTTTCTCAAGTGACTCAAAGCGCTTTACATAGTGAAACCCAATATCTAAGTTACATTTAAACCAGTGTGGGTGGCACTGGGAGCAGGTGGGTAAAGTGTCTTGCCCAAGGACACAACGGCAGTGACTAGGATGGCAGAAGCAGGAATCGAACCTGCAACCCTCAAATTGCTGGCACGGCCACTCTACCAACCGAGCTATGCCGCCCCATAGGAGAACTGCACTTTCTTGGAGATTTTGCCCATAGGGTTGCAGGTTCGATTCCCGCTTCCGCCATCCTAGTCACTACCGTTGTGTCCTTGAGCAAGACACTTTACCCACATGTAAAAATGTAACTTAGATATTGGATTTCACTATGTAAAGTGCTTTGAGTCACTAGAGAAAAGCGCTGTATAAATATAATTCACTTCACTTCACTTCACTTACAGATGTAGCGACCAACTGTAGTTACTGACAGTGGTTTTATGAAGTGTTACTGAGCCCATGTGGTGATATTCTTTACAAACTGATGTTGGTTTTTGATGCAGTACCGCCTGAGGGATCAAAGGTCTGTAATGCCATCGCTTACATGTAGTGATTTCTCCAGATTCTCTGAACCTTTTGATGATTTTACGGACCGTAGATGGTAAAATCCCTAAATTCATTGCAATAGCTCGTTGAGAAATGTTGTTTCTAAAACTGTTGGACAATTTGCTTACAAAGTGGTGACCTTCGCCCCATCCTTGTTTATAAATTACTTAGCATTTCAGGGAAGCTGCTTTTACACCCAATCTTGGCACCCACCTGTTCCCAATTAGCCTGCACACTTTTGGGATGTTCCAAATAAGTGTTCGATGAGCATTCCTCAACTTTATCAGTATATATTGCCACCTTTTCTAATTGGCAACAAATTCTAAAGTTAATGATTATTTGCAAAAAAAAATGTTTATCAGTTTGAACATCAAATATGTGGTCTTTGTAGCATATTCAACTGAATATGGGTTGAAAATGATTTGCAAATCATTGTATTCCGTTTATATTTACATCTAACACAATTTCCCAACTCATATTTAAACGGGATTTGTAGTTGTCAGCTCTCATAAAGTCTGTCATGATTAGTGGTAGCTGTTGTTGTTGACGGAAGTAGCGTTCGTTGCTATACTGTACAACTTAAAATAATCCAAAATACTTTAAATATTCATGTTATCATGAATGTGCAGGGTTACATGTATATAAAACTTTGTTAAAAGTTTTTTGTGTTTGTTTTACAGAGGTTTTTAGGCAAAATATATGAATGTCCATTACCTGCATTGTTAGCCGCCTTGTGCTAGCAGTGTTTTACTCTTCAGAACCCACAGAAAAGAGAAATGCGTTTGTTTTTGTCTCACTTTAGGATTAGGAATGATGGGTAAAATTCCAGAAAAAAAAGTGCAGTTTTCCTTGAAAAATGTTGTGTGAGGGACAGAACACATTGAAAAGTGTAAAAGTAGGGTGTGATACACCCTGATAGAAATTCTTGGCAGTTGTTTTATCTGAAGAGGCCCAGAGAGGCAGAATCTAATGTTTCACAACTGTGCGAGATGACTTTGGCATTCACAAGAACCGCCTCGGATCACAACACTTTTTAGGGTTTGTTCCAGATCGGGAAGATATGTCAAGTTTCTCCCTGATTGTGTTCATAAGGTGGCTGTACTGTACTGTAATGTGTAAAAGGGGAACTGCACTTTTTTTTGGAAGTTTGCTTATTGTTCACAATCATGATGTCATTATTATCGATTAGGATGTTAAAAATGACAAAACACGCTTGGAAATTTCAATGGGAGTCACCAAAACTCTACATCAAAACCCTCCATCAACGTATTATATACACAGTGCGAGTCCATACATAATGTAGTAGCAAACATGATCATAACATTATGTAATATGTTCAATATTTACTGTATTTTGGTCATTTTAATCAATAGGAGGACTTCTTTCTCTTGCGCGTTTATAAAACCCAAAACCAGTGAAGTTGGCACGTTGTGTAAATACTAAATAAAAACAGAATACAATGATTTGCAAATCCTTTCAACTTATATTCAATTGAATAGACTGCCAAGACAAGATATTTAACATTCGAACTGGTAAATGTTGTTATTTTTTTGCAAATATTAGCTCATTTGGAATTTGATGCCTGTAACATGTTTCAAAAAAGCTGGCACAAGTGGCAAAAAAGACTGAGAACGTTGAGGAATGCTCATCAAACACTTATTTGGAACATCCCACAGGTGAACAGGTGGGTGCCATGATTGGGTATAAAAGCAGCTTCCATGAAATGCTCAGTCATTCACAAACAAAGATGGGGCGAGGGTCACCACTTTGTGGACAATGCGTGAGCAAATAGTCGAACAGTTTAAGAACAACTTTTCTCAACGAGATATTGCAAGGAATTTAGGGATTTCACCATCTAAGGTCCGTAATATCATCAAAAGGTTCATAGAATGTGGAGAAATCCCTGCACGTAACATGACTTTGGATTCCTCAGGCTGTACTGCATCAAAAAGTGACATCAGTGGGCTCAGGAACACTTCTGAAAACCACTGTCAGTAACTACAGTTGGTCGCTACATCTGTAAGAGCAAGTTAAAACTCTACGATGCAAAGCGAAAGGTATTTATCAACAACACCCAGAAACGCCGTCGGCTTCGCTGGGCCCGAGCTCATCTAAGATGGACAGATGCGAAGTGGAAACGTGTTCTGTGGTCTGAGGAGTCCACGTTTCAAATTGTTTTTGGAAACTGTGGAAGCCGTGTCCTTCGGAACAAAGAGGAAAAGAACCATCCGGACTGTTATAGGCGCAAAGTTCAAAAGCCAGCATCTGTGATGGTGTATTAGTGCCCAAGGCATGGGTAAGTTACACATCTGTGGATGCACCATTACTGCTGAAAAGGTACATACAGGTTTTGGAGCAACATATGTTGCCATCCAAGCAACGTTATCATGGACGCCCCTGCTTATTTCAGCAAGACAATGCCACGCAATGTGTTACAACAGCATTGCTTTGTAGTAAAGGAGTGCGGATACTAGACTGGCCTCTCTGTAATCCAGACCTGTCTCCCATTTAAAATGTGTGGCCAGGCGTACACATAAATAGTGTCGATACCAAGGGTGGTATCAGTATATAATTGAGACTAGAGTGATTTATATTTTTTGTTTTAAAAACAGATTGTGTTTTTTGTCATCATTTTTACATTCAGGGACTGGTTCCCTGGACACAGGAGGGCAAAAACTAACGGATTAAAAAGAGTAGTAGATATAGTTTTCACTTGTGTTTAGTTGTTTAGTTAGCTTGGTTGGTAGAATGGCTGTGCCAGCAACTTGAGGGTTCCAGGTCCGAACCCCGCTTCCGCCATCTTAGTCACTGCCGTTGTGTCCTTGGGCAAGACACTTTACCCACCTGCTCCCAGTGCCACCCACGCTTGTTTAAATGTAACTTAGATATTGGGTTTCACTATGTACAAGCGCTTTGAGTCACTGGAGAAAAGCGCTATAGAAATATACTTCACAGTTATTGTGCAAAACCAATGCTCAAAGACATTTAGACCTTGACAGGACACATCTACACTTGATAGGCGCACATGTAGGCGCCCACTGGCTTACTCACTGACAGGCAGCTAAGAGCCATCATCAACACGCCCGATAAAGCTCTGAGGCGATGCTGATACACACACACACACACACACACACACACACAATTACTAAACTGTGTATGTGTGTGTGTGTGTGTGTGTGTGTGTGTGGGATGATTTATCGCACTTGTTACATTCTTGCTTGTGGATAATCTTAAAAGTGCCGTTAACAGTCGGGCTGTGACATCTTGCCATTAGTAAAAGATACTCATTTTGACGATCATTTAGTTTAAGATGGTGTGTGTCCAAAGGTGGGTTGAGTAGCAAAACAACAGTGGTCGGTCCTCACAACTACAGAAGTAAAATATTTTTTTTACTTAGTGTGTTTTGCATTCTGAAGTGAGGTTGCAACTCTTTACTCCCATCTAGTGCTAGATATCTTTTTTCCATCCTTCTTGCTATAGTGGAAAGGGGGGCCCTCACAACCTACCGACCAAACGTGGGTCCACACAAAGTAGGAAAGACATGTATAAGTGTGTGTGGGATGAATTATCGCACTTGTTACATTTTTGCTCGTGGATAATCTTAAAATTGCTTTAAACAGTCGGGTTGTGACATATTGCCAAAAGTAAAAGATACTTTTTTTGAAGATCATTTAGTGTAAGATAATGTGTGACCAGAGGTGGGTTGAGTAGCAAAGCAACAGCGGTCGGTCCTCACAACTACGGAAGTAAAATATTTTTTTTACTTAATGTGTTTTGCATTCTGAAGTGAGGTTGCAACTCTTTACTCCCATCTAGTGCTAGATATATTTTTTCCATCCTTCCTGCTATAGTGGAAAGGGGGGCCCTCACAACCTATTGACCTAATGTAGGTCCACACAAAGTAAGCAAGACATGTATATGTGTGTGTGGGATGAATTATCACACTTGTTACATTCATGCTTGTGGATAATCTTAAAAGTCCCGTAAACAGTCGGGCTGTGACATCTTGCCAAAAGTAAAATATACTTATTTTGACGATCATTGAGCGTTAGATAATATGTGACCAGAGGTGGGTTGAGTAGCAAAGCAACAGCGGTCGGTCCTCACAACTACAGAAGTAAAATATATATTTTTTTACTTTGTGTGTTTTGCATTCTGAAGTGAGGTTGCAACTCTTTACTCCCATCTAGTGCTAGATATATTTTTTTCATCCTTCTAGCTATAGTGGAAAGGGGGGCCCTCACAACCTACTGACCAAATGTGGGTCCACACAAAGTAAGCAAGACATGTATATGTGTGTGTGGGATGAATTATCGCACTTGTTACATTCTTGCTTGTGGATAATCTTAAAAGTGCGGTAAACAGTCGGGCTGTGACATCTTGCCAAAAGTAAAAGATACTTATTTAGATGATCATTGAGCGTTAGATAATATGTGACCAGAGGTGGGTTGAGTAGCAAAGCAACAGCGGTCGGTCCTCACAACTACAGAAGTAAAATATATTTTTTTTTACTTTGTGTGTTTTGCATTCTGAAGTGAGGTTGCAACTCTTTACTCCCATCTAGTGCTAGATATTTTTTTTTTTCATCCTTCTAGCTATAGTGGAAAGGGGGGCCCTCACAACCTATTGACCTAATGTAGGTCCACACAAAGTAAGCAAGACATGTATATGTGTGTGGGATGAATTATCACACTTGTTACATTCTTACTTGTGGATAATCTTAAAAGTCCCGTTAACAGTCGGGCTGTGACATCTTGCCAAGAGTAAAAGATACTTATTTTGATGATCATTTAGCGTTAGATAATATATGACCAGAGGTGGGTTGAGTAGCAAGACAACAGTGGTCGGTCCTCACAACTACAGAAGTAAAATATTTTTTTTACTTAATGTGTTTTGCATTCTGAAGTGAGGTTGCAACTCTTTACTCCCATCTAGTGCTAGATATATTTTTTCCATCCTTCTTGCTATAGTGGGAAGGGGGGCCCTCACAACCTACTGACCATACGTGGGTCCACACAAAGTAGGAAAGACATGTATAAGTGTGTGTGGGATGAATTATCGCACTTGTTACATTTTTGCTTGTGGATAATCTTAAAATTGCTTTAAACAGTCGGGTTGTGACATATTGCCAAAAGTAAAAGATACTTTTTTTGAAGATCATTTAGTGTAAGATGATGTGTGACCAGAGGTGGGTTGAGTAGCAAAGCAACAGCGGTCGGTCCTCACAACTACAGAAGTAAAATGTTTTTTTTTACTTGGTGTGTTTTGCATTCTGAAGTGAGGTTGCAACTCTACTCCCATGTAGTGCTCGATATATTTTTTTCATCCTTCTAGCTATAGTGGAAAGGGGGGCCCTCACAACCTACTGACCAAATGTGGGTCCACACAAAGTAGGCAAGACATGTATATGTGTGTGTGGGATGAATTATCGCACTTGTTACATTATTGCTTGTGGATAAACTTAAAAGTGCGGTAAACAGTCGGGCTGTGACATCTTGCCAAAAGTAAAATATACTTATTTTGATGATCATTTAGCGTAAGATAATATGTGACCAGAGGTGGGTTGAGTAGCAGAGCAACAGCGGTCGGTCCTCACAACTACAGAAGTTAAATAATTTTTTTTTTTACTTTGCGTGTTTTGCATTCTGAAGTGAGGTTGTAACTCTCTACTCCCATCTAGTGCTAGATATATTTTTTTCATCGTTATAGCTATAGTGGAAAGGGGGGCCCTCACAACCTAACGTGGGTCCACACAAAGTAGGCAAGACATGTAAGTGTGTGTTTGTGTGTACTTGTTACATTCTTGCTTGCGGATAATCTTAAAAGTGCCGTAAACAGTCGGGCTGTGACATCTTGCCAAAAGTAAAAATACTTATTTTGATGATCATTTATTGTAGGATAATGTGTGACCAGAGGTGGGTGGAGTAGCAAAATATTATAATTAAGTACGAGAGCTGTTACTTTACAGCTGGGGTGTCAAACTGGTTTTCATTGAGGGCCACATCGCAGCTATGGTTGTCCTCAGAGGACCACTTTTAACAATGAGTAATATATGAATATACACATGTGTATATATATATGTTATACATTAACAATATATATTTTTTACATATGCAGCAAAAAAATATTTAAACTTTACTTTAATAACCGGCAGCTCAGTCACCAGAATTTTACAGTAAAAGCAGCGGATTTTTTTACAGCATATAAAAAAATGTAATAAATAGAATGGAATGGAGAAACAGTACCACTGTTTTTAGCGTTAAAATTCAAGCAATAGAGCCGCCTTTTTTTTTTCTTCTATAGAATCTTGTTGTTTCAATGTTTTTTTGTTTTTATTTTTATTTTTTAGTGTCTTACTGTATATGGGAAAAAAAACAGTGCCAAAGTTTTACAGTTAAAAAATTCAGTCGGTGGAATTTAACAGTAAAAATTATTGTGAATTTCACAGTCTATAACGTTGTTTTGACATCATATGGCAAGCGGATATTTAAGTACAGTATTTACCTGTATACACAAAAAAAGAGTTGAAGTAAGTGGAAAGGTTCATTGTCAACAGTTAGTGTCACATTTATCCTATAGTGTATTTAATTTAGCTATGTAATTAATTATGCAGCCCCAGATCAAGTCAAATAGTTTTGGTGGACCCCTCAGATTATATTTAATTTTCTCTATGTCAAGGTGTGGACTTTGGTGTGGTTTGTTTTCCCGAGGTGCAAAGCGACTGGATCAGACACGATGTGAAGGTAATGACATACTTTTAATCTTATTTCGAAAAAAGGAACAAACGAAAGGCAGAGGTACAAAACTTGACTATGAAAACTAAAACTTCCACCAAGGCAAAACTATGGACAACAAAAACAAAAACACTTACTGTGACTGAGAAAGAGCATGGATCATCGGCATGGATAACATGGGTGTGTAGGAGGTGATGTCGCCAGGCTGACTGCCTGGCAACTACAGGCTTAAATGCTGTGGTGATTAACAGGTGCATGAGTCCAAATGAACCAGGTGCGTGACACGACAGGTGAAAACTAATTGGTAGTCATGGTGACAAAACAAACAAGAGTGCGGAAAAACAGGAACTAATGGGGTCAAAAACAAAACAGAACATAACTAATGATCACAAAGACATGACACTTTAAATCTAAGAAAAACATCAGGTCCTTAAGCCACAGGGGCAATCTGTGATTTCCACTCCAATAAAATCCTTCTACGAGCTATTAGTGATGCAAAGGCGATACCATCACTAAAACTCTGCTGAATTATTTGATAATTTGGTGCATCCATCCATCCATCCATCCATCCATCATCTTCCGCTTATCCGAGGTCGGTTCGCGGGGGCAGCAGCCTAAGCAGGGAAGCCCAGACTTCCCTCTCTCCAGCCACTTCGTCTAGCTCTTCCCGGGGGATCCCGAGGCATTCCCAGGCCAGCCGGGAGACATAGTCTTCCCAACGTGTCCTGGGTCTTCCCCGTGGCCTCCTACCAGCTGGAAGTGCCCTAAACACCTCCCTAGGGAGGCGTTCGGGTGGCATCCTGACCAGATGCCCGAACCACCTCATCTGGCTCCTCTCGATGTGAAGGAGCAGCGGCTTTACGTTGAGTTCCTCCCGGATGGCAGAGCTTCTCACCCTATCTCTAAGGGAAAGCCCCGCCACCCGGCGGAGGAAACTCATTTCGGCCGCTTGTACCCGTGATCTTATCCTTTCGGTCATGACCCAAAGCTCATGACCATAGGTGAGGATGGGAACGTAGATCGACCGGTAAATTGAGAGCTTTGCCTTCCGGCTCAGCTCTTTCTTCCCCACAACGGATCGATACAACGTCCGCATTACTGAAGACGCCGCACCGATCCGCCTGTCGATCTCACGATCCACTCTTCCCCCACTCGTGAACAAGACTCCTAGGTACTTGAACTCCTCCACTTTGGGCAGGGTCTCCTCCCCAACCCGGAAATGGCATTCCACCCTTTTCCGGGCGAGAACCATGGACTCGGACTTGGAGGTGCTGATTCTCATTCCGGTCGCTTCACACTCGGCTGCGAACCGATCCAGTGAGAGCTGAAGATCCCGGCCAGATGAAGCCATCAGGACTACATCATCTGCAAAAAGCAAAGACCTAATCCCATGGCCACCAAAGCGGATCCCCTCAACGCCGTGGCTGCGCCTAGAAATTTGGTGCAATTCCAAAAATAGCCAATACTACACAAGGCGTCAATTTAAAATTTAGTGCATCTGCAAGATGTTTAAAGTTATTAATCCAGTCGGCTTTTAGACAGGGACAGGAGCAGAACACGTCTGTCATGTTTGCAGGAGTTGATTACATGTATCTGCAATATTGGCATACATTTTGGAAAGTTTAGTGTTAGTAAAATATATGCGATGGACAACCTTAAACTGTATTGTATTAAGTTTTGAACAAGATGTGCTATCATTTACAGTTGTGATCAAAATTATTCAACCCCCACACAATTTTGGTGTTTTAGCAAGTTGGACATTCATTCCGTATTTTGTTTATAGTCAAATCAAATAAAGATGTGTCAAATAGACGAATGCAACTTAAATTGTAACACTGTATTTTACAAAATACCAAAAAAGGAAATTTTTCTTAATGTCTCATTGACAAAATGATTCAACCCCCTAGTTACATGCATCTTTAGTACTTAGTAGAACACCCTTTGGCAGTAATTACATCCTTCAAACGTGATACATAACCGGACACAAGCTTCTTGCAACGATCTACAGGTATTTTAGCCCATTCCTCTTGGGCAAAGGCCTCCAGTTCATTCATATTCTTGGGCTTGCGTGCTGCAACTGCCTTCTTCAAGTCCCACCACAGGTTTTCTATAGGACTTAGGTCTGGCGACTGTGAAGGCCACTCCAGAGTCTTCCAGCCCTTCTTCGGCAACCACTCTGATGTTGATTTGGAGATATGCTTGGGATCGTTGTCCTGTTGGAAGGTCCAATGTCTCCCAAGCCTCAGCTTCGTCACTGACTTCATGACATTTGCAGCTAATATATCCTGGTTGGAAATAGAATTCATAATGCCTTGAACGCGCTGGAGATTCCCGGTACCTGAGGCAGAGAAACAGCCCCAGGGCATGATTGACCCCCCACCATGCTTAACAGTAGGAAAGGTGTTCTTCTCTTTGTAAGCTTCATTTTTTTCTCCTCCAGACATAACGTTTTTTCATAGGCCCAAAGAGTTCCAGTTTTATCTCATCACTCCATAGAGCAGTTTCCCAAAACCTTTGGGGTTTGTCCAGATGATTTTTGGCATACTGGAGTCTATTTTCTTGTGCCTGGTAGTCAGAAGTGGGGTGCGCCTGGGAGTTCTGGCATGGAGGCCTTCATCTCGTAGTGCGCGCCTTATTGTCTGGGACGAAACCTGCGTTCCCCCCTCTGCAATGTCCTGTTGTAGTTCCTCAGCTGTTACCCGGGGGTTTTTCACCACTGTACGCTTCAAATACCAAACAGCAGTTGCACACAGCATCCTCTTTCTACCACGCCCAGGTAGTGTTTCCACTGTGCCTTTAGCTTTAAACTTGCAAATTATGCTCCTAACTGTGTCTCTTGGAATGTGTAATGTCTTTGCTATTTTCTTATATCCATATCCTTTCTTATGAAGAGAAATTACCTCCTCTCTTGACTTCTTTGACCACTCCCTGGACTTCACCATGTTGCAAATACACCATTGACCATCTACAAGAAGCCGAGCGTCACAGTCTTTTTCAATCAGTTTAATTGTTGCTCGTTATGGTTCTAATCACATCTACAGGTGTTTTCAACACCTCTTTGAAAAGTCCTTATTCACATTCTGTTCTTAAGAGTTATGATCTTCAAGGGGTTGAATAATTTTGGCAATGAGAAATGAAGAGAAATGACATTTGGTGACGTTTGGTATGTTACAAAATATAATGTTGTAATTCAAGTTGAATTTGTCTATTTGACGCATCTTTATTTGATATGACTATAAACAAAATACGGAATAAATGTCCTACTTGCTAAAACACCAAAATTGTGTGGGGGTTGAATAATTTTGATCACAACTGTATTTGTATCAATTCAGATTTCCAGTCATTGTCAACCAAAACTTCATTTTTGAAAGCATTCGTACTTTTCTTTGTAAAAAAAATAGTCTTTGAAATGTCTTTTTGCCATTTGTAGTTTCCTTCAAAAATTGTGACAACTGTTAGATGATCACAAAGTGTCAGTTTTTTACAGACCACTGGCAGTATTATTTTAAAAATCATTGGTAAATATATCATCAGTAAGTCCTGTGATTCTGCTTGGCCTTGTGATATTTGGATATAAATTCAGGCTCTACATTGTATCAATGAAATCACCAATGGTGTTTTACTTATTAGGGTTCAAGGGATCAATGTTGAAGTCTTCACATAAAATTACTTTTTAAGTGATTTCAGTGAAAGTTGCCTTGATCCAGTCCTCAAACCTTTACTGCTTGACTTAGGTGTTCTACTGTATATATACAGCTGATCAATACATGTTTACTTTTTTCATATCATGTTCCATGGTTATGCATTTCAAGATATTATAAACAGCAAATGAGATATGCAACACTAAATTGAGGGACAAGCGGTAGAAAATGGATGGATGTATTTACAACTTCCTAGTTCAGGTTCCTCATCAAGTGAACTGATACTCCTCCTCTGTTCTTGTTGTTTCTGTTGATATAACTCAGTTCATATCCTTCCAGATCAAAATCTATTCCTTGTAAGTTCCAATATGATTGGAAAATAATAATTTCAGTTCATCCAGGACAGCTCGAAGGGGAAAGGGTATGCTGCCGGCAAATTTTGTAGATCAGTCTTCTCCATTGAACACGGTGGATAAATGGATATACTCATTCATGAACGGATTATAAGACAAGAAAAACTTGAAAATATATACAGTACACCCCCCCAACCCCGCCCCCGGACGCCTGGTCTCCAGAATTCGAAGGTCTTAATGTTGGCAAGTATGCCTGTGAGCAGCAGTAGTGGCCTTGCTCGGGAAACATTTGGTGATCTAACCTCCAATTCCAACCCTTGATGCAGAGTGCCAAGAAGGGAGGAAATGGGTCCCATTTTTATAGTCTTTGGTATGACTCGGCCGAGGTTTGAACTCACCACCTTCCAGTCTCAGGGCGGACACTCTAATCACAAGCACACTGAACAGGTCTCAAGGAGAGGAGTAGAGGAGTATATATGACCCACCTTAAAGGGGAACATTATCAGAATATCAAAAGGGTTAAAAACAATAAAAATCAGTTCCCAGTGGCTTGTTTTATTTTTCGAAGTTTTTTTCAAAATTTAACACCTCCCGGAATATCCCTAAAAAAAGCTTTAAAGTTCTTGATTTTCGCTATTTGCGATGCGACTGTCCGTTTCCCTGTGACGTCATACAGGGCTGGCAATACAAACAACATGGCGGTTACCACAGCAAGATATAGCGACATTAGCTCGGATTTAGACTCGGATTTCAGCGGTTTAAGCGATTCAACAGATTACGCATGTATTGAAACGGATGGTCGGAGTATGGAGGCAGATAGCGAAAACAAAATTGAAGAAGAAACTGAAGCTATTGAGCGAATAGCTATTGACGCTATTCGGCCATAGCTTGTGTGTACCTAATGAAGTGGCCCATAGCACGGCTGCCTTATTAGCATCGCCGGTAAAATTTGCGGACCAAACGATCAGGACTTTCACATCTTGTGTCACTGGAGCAACTTAAATATGTCGATTGGTAAGTGTTTGTTTTGCATTAAATGTGGGTATCTAGTTTCAAATGTACATACAGCTAGCATAAATAGCATGTTAGCATCGATTAGCGTAGCATGTTAGCATCGATTAGCTGGCAGTCATGCTGCGACCAAATATGTCTGATTAGCACATAAGTCAACAACATCAACAAAACTCACCTTTGTGATTTCGTTGACTTAATCGTTGCAAATGCATCTGCAGGTTATCCATACATCTCTGTGCCATGTCTGTCTTAGCATCGCCGGTCAGATGTGCAGACACTCTGGCACATTCAATGGGGGTCTGGCGGCAGATTTCTAGCCAGTGGTGCAACTTGAATCCCTCCCTGTTAGTGTTGTTACACCCTCCGACAACACACCGACGAGGCATGATGTCTCCAAGGTTCAAAAAAATAGTCGAAAAAACGGAAAATAACAGAGCTGAGACCCGGTGTTTGTAATGTGTTGAAAATGAAAATGGCGGGTGTGTTACCTCGGTGACGTCACGTTCTGACGTCATCGCTACAAGACCGATAAACAGAAATGCGTTTAATTCGCCAAAATTCACCCATTTAGAGTTCGGAAATCGGTTAAAAAAATACATGGTCTTTTTTCTGCGACATCAAGGTATATATTGACTCTTGCATAGGTTTGGTGATAATGTTCCCCTTTAAAGGCCTACTGAAATGAGATTTTCTTATTTAAACGGGGATAGCAGGTCCATTCTATGTGTCATACTTGATCATTTCGCGATATTGCCATATTTTTGCTGAAAGGATTTAGTAGAGAACATCCACGATAAAGTTCGCAACTTTCGATGCTAAGAGAAAAGCCTTGCCTGTACCGGAAGTCGCCGACGATGACGTCACATGTTGATGGCTCCTCACATATTCACATTGATTTTAATGGGTGCCTCCAACAAAAACAGCTATTCGGACCGAGAAAACGACAATTTCCCCATTAATTTGAGCGAGGATGAAAGATTCGTGTTTGAGGATATTGATAGCGACGGACTAGAAAAAAAAAAAACACGATTGCATTGGGACGGATTCAGATGTTTTTAGACACATTTACTAGGATAATTCTGGAAAATCCCTTATCTTTCTATTGTGTTGCTAGTGTTTTAGTGAGTATAACAGTACCTGATAGTCGGAGTTGAAGACAAGATTAAAGACAATGCGTCCCAGCTACATCGGGGTTATAGTAACACAGATACGACTGTATATACGGCGGATACTGCAAATATCCAAAATAGTTTATCTCGTTTTGATGAAATAACATTAGAAGGATTGTTACAACGTGTAAATGGAATAAAACAAACAACATGTTTACTTGACCCACTTCCTGGGAAACTTATCAAGGAGCTTTTTGTATTATTAGGTCCATCAGTGCTAAATATTATAAACTTATCACTTTCCTCGGGCACTGTTCCCGTTGCATTCAAAAAAGCGTTTATTCATCCTCTCCTTAAAAGACCTAACCTCGATCCTGACCTCATGGTAAACTACCGACCGGTGTCTCACCTTCCCTTTATTTCGAAAATCCTCCAAAAAATTGTTGCAGAGCAGCTAAATGAACACTTAGCGTTTAACAATCTATGTGAAACCTTTCAATCCGGTTTCAGGGCAAATCACTCGACTGAGACAGCCCTCGCAAAATTGACTAATGATCTATTGCTAACGATGGACTCTGATGCGTCATCTATGTTGCTGCTCCTCGATCTTAGCGCTGCTTTCGATACCGTCGATCATAATATTTTATTAGAGCGTATCAAAATACGAATTGGTATGTCAGACTCAGCCCTGTCATGGTTTAACTCTTATCTTACTGATAGGATGCAGTGCGTCTCCCATAACAGTGTGACCTCGGACTATGTTAAGGTAACGTGTGGAGTTCCCCAGGGTTCGGTCCTTGGCCCTGTACTCTTCAGCATCTACATGCTGCCGCTGGGTGACGTCATACGCAAATACGGTATTAGCTTTCACTGTTATGCTGATGACACCCAACTCTACATGCCCCTAAAGCTGACCAACGCGCCGGACTGTAGTCAGTTGGAAGCGTGTCTTAATGAAATTAAACAATGGATGTCCGCTAACTTTTTGCAACTTAATGCCCAAAAAACGGAAATGCTGATTATCGGTCCTGCTAGACACCGACCTCTATTTAATAATACAACTTTAACATTTGACAACCAAATAATAAAACAAGGTGACTCTGTAAAAAATCTGGGTATTATCTTCGACCCAACTCTCTCCTTTAAGTCACACATTAAAAGCGTTACTAAAACGGCCTTCTTTCATCTCCGTAATATCGCTAAAATTCGCTCCATTCTGTCCACTAAAGACGCCGAGATCATTATCCATGCGTTTGTTACGTCTCGCCTCGATTACTGTAACGTATTATTTTCGGGTCTCCCCATGTCTAGCATTAAAAGATTACAGTTGGTACAAAATGCGGCTGCTAGACTTTTGACAAGAACAAGAAAGTTTGATCATATTACGCCTGTACTGGCTCACCTGCACTGGCTTCCTGTGCACTTAAGATGTGACTTTAAGGTTTTACTACTTACGTATTAAATACTACACGGTCTAGCTCCAGCCTATCTTGCCGATTGTATTGTACCGTTGTCCCGGCAAGAAATCTGCGTTCAAAAGACTCCGGCTTATTAGTGATTCCTAGAGCCCAAAAAAAGTCTGCGGGCTATAGAGCGTTTCCATTCGGGCTCCAGTACTCTGGAATGCCCTCCCGGTAACAGTTCGAGATGCTACCTCAGTAGAAGCATTTAAGTCTCACCTTAAAACTCATCTGTATACTGTAGCCTTTAAATAGACCTCCTTTTTAGACCAGTTGATCTGCCGCTTCTTTTCTTTCTCCTATGTCCCCCCCTCCCTTGTGGTCCGATGACCATGGATGAAGTACCGGCTGTCCAGAGTCGAGACCCAGGATGGACCGCTCGTCGGGACCCAGGATGGACCGCTCGCCTGTATCGGTTGGGGACATCTCTACGCTGCTGATCCGCTTGAGATGGTTTCCTGTGGACGGGACTCTCGCTGCTGTCTTGGATCCGCTTGAACTGAACTCTCGCGGCTGTGTTGGAGCCACTATGGATTGAACTTTCACAGTATCATGTTAGACCCGCTCGACATCCATTGCTTTCGGTCCCCTAGAGGGGGGGGGGTTGCCCACATCTGAGGTCCTCTCCAAGGTTTCTCATAGTCAGCATTGTCACTGGCGTCCCACTGGATGTGAATTCTCCCTGCCCACTGGGTGTGAGTTTTCCTTGCCCTTTTGTGGGTTCTTCCGAGGATGTTGTAGTCGTAATGATTTGTGCAGTCCTTTGAGACATTTGTGATTTGGGGCTATATAAATAAACATTGATTGATTGATTGATTGTACATCCACGGGTGTCTCGACGCGTAGTGTCTCAGGGAAGTCGACGGCAGCTTTATGGGCGGCACAAGCTGAGCTGATATCCGGTAAGAAGCGACTTTTTAACACAATTTTCTCACCGAAACCTGCTGGTTGACATTCGGTTGGGATTCATGTTCGCTGTGATCCATAGTAAAGTTTCACCTCCGTGAATTTTAAACAAGGAATCACCGTGTGTTTGCGTGGCTAAAGGCTAAAGCTTCCCAACTCCATCTTTCTACTTTGACTCCTCCAATATTAACTGAACAAATTGCAAAGGATTCAGAAACGCAGATGTCCAAAATACTGTGTAATTATGCGGTTAAAGCAGACGACTTTTAGCTGTGTGTGTGTGCAGCGCTCATATTCCTAACTCATTATGCAACGTTTTCAAGAAAAAACTCCAGGGAAATTTTAAATTGCAATTAAGTAAACTAAAAAGGCCGTATTGGCATGTGTTGTAATGTTAATATTTCATCACTGATATATAAACTATCAGACTGCGTGGTCGCTAGTAGTGGGTTTCAGTAGGCCTTTAACCTGAGGTCGGTTGGTCAGAAAGTGATTTATCCACAAACAGATGAGGGATGGGTAGACCCAGGAAGCTCAGCTTTTCCACCAGGATGTCAGGGATGAGGGAGTTGAACGCCGAGCTTTAGTTGACGGACAGCATTCTGACATAGGTATCCAGGAGTTCCAGATGTTCCACGGAACACTGGAGAACAGTGTCCATGCCTCCCTGTGTGGACCTTCTGGTGTGGATCCAAGTTCTGGGGGAGGCAGAACTTGGATATATTGGAGAACAAGCCTTCCAAAACACTTCATAACCACAGACGTCAGTGCCGCTAATCTGTAGTCATTTAAGTCTTTTATGGCTGTCTTCTTGGGAGCCTGAAGGCAGGGCCGGACTTGGGCTTGTGCCAGGGATGAATTGAATACCTCTGTCAGTACTCATACCAGCTGGTCTGCATAGGCCCGGGTCCATAACAAATGTTGCTTGACACTATATCGAACTACGAATTATTGCCGATAAACATTATTGCCATTATTTTTTCCAGACCAAATTAAACATTGATTTAATGATAATATATACTATTATTGTATGTATATCCTTTCAAATGCAATCAACTTGTATTCCTGGTGTATTTTACCATTGTGGAAAGAGATTATTCTAGATCAGGGGTAGGGAACCTATGGCACGCGAGCCAGATGTGGCTCTTTTGATGACTGCATCCGGCTCCTGTTTAAATCTGAGCTGACATTGCTTGACACGATAAATAATGAATAATTCCACTTGTAATCACAGTGTTAGAAATAACGTTCAAAATATAAAATATGCTCATGCATTTGAATCCATCCATCCTTTTTTCTACCGCACTTGTTCAAGAAGTTGCATTGAGGGTAAGAAGTAATTTATTTATTATTGGTTAGTGTAGGGCATGGGTGTCAAACTCTGGCCCGCAGGCCAAATTTGGTCCGCCATGTAATTTATTTTGGCCCTTGAGACAATATTAAATTAACATTAGAGCTGGCCCGTCGGTATTATACAGCGGCGGCGCATTCACCGCTAATTCTAATACTTGCCAACCCTCACGATTTTCCCAGGGGACTCCCGAATTTCAGTGCCTCCCCCACCCCAAAAATCTACCGGGGCAAGCATTCTCCCGAATTTCTCCCGATTTCCACTCGGACAACAATACCGACGGCGTGCCTTAAAGGTACTGCTTTTAGCGTCCTCGACAACCTGTTGTTATGTCCGCTTTTCCGCCATACAATCAGCGTGCCGGCCCAGTCACAAAATATATGCAGATTCTACACACACACACAAGTGAATGCAAGGCATTACTTGGTCAACAGCCATACAGGTCACACTGAGGGTGGCCTTATAAACAACTTTAACACTGTTACAAATATGCACCACACTGTGAACCCACACCAAACAAGAATGACAAACACATTTCGGGAGAACATTCGCACTATAACACAACATCGACACAACAGGACAAATACCCAGAACCCCTTGCAGCACTAACTCTTCCGGGACACTACAATATACACCCCTGCTACCAACAAACCTCGATTTTGCACGTCAGTATAAAATTATATAAGCCTTGCTTGTTCAATATTCAATGCAAAACTTGTTTTGGTCCCTATTAAAAGGTTAAGTTATTCAACTTTGGCCCGCAGCTTTGTTCAGTTTAGAATTTTGGCCCACTCTGTATTTGTGTTTGACACCCCTGGTGTAGGGCTTGCCCTCCTGGGGGTTCTTCAGACCACCAAGCACCGACATGAGAGCCTGTTTCAGGGTTACAATAAGGATTTATTTTTCAATAAGTCTTTCAGTTGCTTTCCAGCAATTGTCTTTTTCCTCCGTCTCTCCTCCTGGCTGCTGCTTATAAACAGAGCAACAGGGAATTAGATAACATGGCCCAAGTGGGCCATCTACGCACCTGTCGCTGATTTCAAGGCCGATCCTGGCAACACCCTGCTTCGCTGCAGGCCCGCAGGCCACGCCCCTCCACAGTTAGCTTCAGAATAACAATATTATTACAAAGAATAAGAGATCTATTATACTCTAGAAATGTTGGCCTTACTTAAAAATGCACGCTTTTAGTTGTGTTTAGTGTTAAAAAAATATTATATGGCTCTTACGGAAATACCGTATTTCCTTGAATTGCCGCAGGGCATATTTGATTGATTGATACTTTCATTAGTAGATTGCACAGTTCAGTACATATTCCGTACAATTGACCACTAAATGGTAACACCCGAATAAGTTTTTCAACTTGTTTGAGTCGGGGTCCACGTTAATCAATTCATGGTATGCGCCTGCCTTGAATTACTGCCGGGTCAAACTCGCTTCGCAAAATAATTAGCGCATGCTTCGTATCACCGCCTGGTCAAACTCGTGACGTCACGAGGGAAACTTCCCCTGTCATCATTTTCAAACTGGAAGAGGCAGATTTCAATACCGGTAATTTGAAATCGCATAAAGGGAAGAAGTTAAGAGCTACTCAGTAGGATTTAAGGTCCAAGCTTACATCACACTCAACTTTTTACTGCATGCCTTTGGTAAGTGCCGGAGTGAGAAGAAGTTTTAGAATAATTAGCGCATGCTTACTTTTACTGCATGCCTTTGGTAAGCGCAAGAGTGAGAAGAGGTTTTAAATTAATTAGCGCCCCGGCGGAAATTCAAGGAAATACGGTATATTTTAAAATATTTGTTTTTTTGGCTCTCTCAGCCAAGAACGTTCCAGACCCCTGTTCTAGATTGTACCTAAAGTCATGACTGTTTTTTTTTTATTGACTATTGACTATTTTATTGGTAATGGGACAAGCAGTAGAAAATGGATGGATGGTACTTTTTCGTCACTTATTGTTTGTCTTTGGTACCCCAATGTATATATTGTTTTATTTTTGCAAAAATATTTATACATCTATTTTTATATTGCTCTATTTATCTTTGGTATGAACATTATTATGTAAACTCAAAGTTATTATTATTTTTGGTTCTTTGTTGTTGCTGTTTTTGTATTACAACATTGTATTATTTGATCATGTTGTAATCTTTTGTTTTGTGATTGTGTGATGTTTTTTGCCAGGACCCCAGGAAGAATAGTCTCCACTGCGGTGTGGACTAATTAGGGATCCTTAATAAAGTAAACTAAATGAAAACATTTACATCTCTAAGTTAAACAATACAAACAAATAACAATAAAATATACTTTGTCTGTTAGGAAAATGTTGCACTTTAATAACAATTACAACCGAAAGCAATAAAATATCTAATGGACCTCAACAATAAATAAAATAGCTAATGTCTTGACGAACAAAGTTGAACTTTAATATTGAACCTGTAGGCAGAGGTTGAGTTGTACATTTCTTCACTGACAAATTAAGTTAGGACCTTCTTAAACAAAAGTGCAAAATAACAATATAAACACTACAATTTAAACCGATGTATTTGTTATGGTGGGGTCGCATATTAATCCTTCCCCCAAGATGCAGACGGAATTCCGGAAGCAGCGTGCGGGTAGGAAACATATTTATTATCTCTAAATCAGGCAAAATTCTGGAAAGCGTGCGGGAAGCCAAGGAAAAGCTGATGAGAAAGCTTAGCTTGCAAACAATAATCAAAAGGTATATTAAAGTAACTTGTTGGATAACGCAAAGCAAACAGCCAGACCGAGTGTGGCGTAAGGCAGTCAGAAATAGCTCTCTGATTAGTGCCCGGGAGCAGGTGAGCGTCCCCAACACTAATCAGAGGCAGGTGAAAATCATCAGCACCCATGGCAACCAAGATAAACAAACATAGGGGTGCTGAAATCAAGTTAAGGGAGTGTTACACTAAATAAAACATAATCCGGGCAATGGATCATCACAGTATTAACTTGTATATGCAAAACAAAATTACGTTTGTCAGATTGCGAGTGAGGAAGCTTTCCATGTCACTTTTCATCTAAGATGACCCCCACAAATCTGATTTCAGTCACCTTTTCAATTTTCCCATTGTTTTATGGATAAACTAACTTCTATCTTTCTTTTATTACTGAATACCATAAATTTAGTCTTTTCCAAATTTAAAGATAATTTATTTATATCAAACCTCTTCAATATTATCGGCTAAGATTTTCAAGTCATCTCCTGAACAGCATAAATTTGTATCGTCGGCGAATAATACGCACAGTAAAATTTTCGAAACCTCACAAATATCATTTATACAAACCCTGTTTCCATATGAGTTGGGAAATTGTGTTAGATGTAAATATAAACGGAATACAATGATTTGCAAATCATTTTCAACCCATATTCAGTTGAATGCACTACAAAGTCAATATATTTGATATATATATATATTTGATGTTCAAACTCATAAACTTTATTCATATTTTTTTCAAATAATAATTAACTTAGAATTAATATTTGGGACGGCGTGGCGCAGTGGAAGAGTGGCCGTGCGCAACCCGAGGGTCCCTGGTTCAAATCCCACCTAGAACCAACCTTGTCACGTCCGTTGTGTCCTGAGCAAGACACTTCACCCTTGCTCCTGATGGTTGCTGGTTGGCGCCTAGCATGGCAGCTCCCTCCATCAGTGTGTGAATGTGTGTGTGAATGGGTAAATGTGGAAGTAGTGTCAAAGCGCTTTGAGTACCTTGAAGGTAGAAAAGCGCTATACAAGTACAACCCATTTATCATTTAATTTCATGGCTGCAACACGTGCCAAAGTAGTTGGGAAAGGGCATGTTCACCACTGTGTTACAATGTCGAATATTTCCAAAAACAATTTGAAATGTGGACTCGTCAGACCACAGAACACTTTTCCACTTTGCATCAGTCCATCTTAGATGATCCCGGGCCCAGAGAAGCCGGCGGCGTTTCTGGATGTTGTTGATAAATGGCTTTCGCTTTGCATAGTAGAGCTTTAACTTGCACTTACAGCTGTAGCGGCAAACTGTATTTAGTGACAGTGGTTTTCTGAAGTGTTCCTGAGCCCATGTGGTGATATCCTTTAGAGATTGAGGTCGATTTTTGATACAGTGCTGTCTGAGGGATCGAAGGTCACGGTCATCCAAGCCGCTTACGTGGAAGGATTTCTCCAGATTCTCTGAACCTTTTGATGATATTATGGACCGTAGATGTTGAAATCCCTAAATTTCTTGTAATTGCACTTTGAGAAACGTTGTTCTTATACTGTTTGACTATTTGCTCACACAGTTGTGGACAAAAGGGTGTACCTCGCCCCATCCTTTCCTGTTAAAGACTGAACATTTTTTGGGAAGCTGTTTTTATACCCAATCATGTCACCCACCTGTTCCCAATTAGCCTGCACACATTTGAGAGGGTTTCACGGTGGCAGAGGGGTTAGTGCGTCTGCCTCACAATACGAAGGTCCTGCAGTCCTGGGTTCAAATCCAGGCTCGGGATCTTTCTGTGTGGAGTTTGCATGTTCTCCCCGTGAATGCGTGGGTTCCCTCCGGGTACTCCGGCTTCCTCCCACCTCCAAAGACATGCACCTGGGGATAGGTTGATTGGCAACACTAAATTGGCCCTAGTGTGTGAATGTGACTGTGAGTGTTGTCTGTCTATCTGTGTTGGCCCTGTGATGAGGTGGCGACTTGTCCAGGGTGTACCCCGCCTTCCGCCCGATAGTAGCTGAGATAGGCGCCAGTGCCCCCCGCAACCCCGAAAGGGAATAAGCGGTAGAAAATGGATGGATGGATGGACATTTGGGGTGTTCCAAATAAGTGTTTGATGAGCATTCCTCAACTTTATCAGTATTTATTGCCACCTTTCCCAACTTCTTTGTCACGTGTTGCTGGCATCAAATTCTAAAGTTAATGATTATTTGCAACAAAAAAAAATGTTTATCAGTTTGAACGTCTAATATGTTGTCTTTGTAGCATATTCAACTGAATATGGGTTGAAAATGATTTGCAAATCATTGTATTCCGTTTATATTTACATCTAACACAATTTCCCAACTCATATGGAAACGGGTTTTGTAGTATGAATGTAGGAATAGTTTGAATGTTGGAAAGGTTTGAATGTTGAAAAGCTCACGCGGAACTGAAAGGCTAATGGAACGTAGGATGAACGTAGACATGGTTTAAATGTTGAAATCGTTTAAAGTAACGCTGGAATGGTTTGAATGTTGAAGAGTTTGCGTTGCCAGGGAAACTGGAATTTGGTTTGGAACTTGGAGAAAGTGTTAGTTTGAATGTCCGGGATGAGTGGAATGTGTTGATGTTGGAATGGTTTAAACAGGTTGAAAAATGTGGGAATATGTTTAACTTGGAAAAATGTCCTATTCATTTCAATGGGAACTTCCTGGAAATGTGTTTTTTTGGGGAAAAGCGGGATGTGGGGGGTGGCCTGCGGGCCTGCAGCGAAGCGGGGTGTGCCAGAACCGACCTCGAAGTCAGCGACAGGTGCTTAGATGGCCCACCCGGACCTTGTTATCTAATCACCTGTCGCTCTGTATAACCAGCGAACCGGGAGGAGAGACGTTGATGTGGGAATATGTTTATCTTGGAGAAATGTTTTATTCATTTCAATGGGAATTTCCCTGGAAATGTGGGTTTTTTGGGAAAAGCGGGATGTGAAAGGGGGAGTGGCCTGCGGGCCTGCAGCGAAGCAGGGTGTGCCAGGACCGGCCTCAAAGTCAGCGACAGGTGCGTAGATGGCCCACCTGGACCTTGTTATCTAATCACCTGTCGCTCTGTATAAGCAGCGAACTGGGAGGAGAGACGTTGTTGGAGCTGGAGCAAGAGGGTGCCAGTGGGGGGTCGAAGGGGCTTCCCGCAAAGCCCCCACCGATTCCCCCTCGGCAGTGTCGGATGAACCCGCGTCGCCAAGTCATTGAGTTTCCAATAATTTCTACAACTCTTATTTTTTTGTGATTGGTCACAAAAAACATTCATGAAGTTTGGTTCTTTTATGACAGGGGTGTCAAACTCATTTTAGATTGAGGGCCACATGGAGAAAAATCTACTCCCAAGTGGTCCAGACTGGTAAAATCCCTGCATGATAACTTAAAAATAAAGACACCTTCAGGTTGTTTTCTGTGTTTAAAAATAGAAGAAGCACATTCTGAAAATGTACAAATCATAATGTTGTGGTTTTTTTACACTTACATGTTGCGGTTAATAGTATTCTATCTTCATTTGTCGTTATTTATATTTTCTGAATGAGTGATGTGATAATGTTCATCGGTCAACTCAATGGTGTTCATTTTCAATCAATCAAGATAAAAAAAATATCAAAATCAAATTACAGTATGTAATGTATGTAGTTTGATCATTTTCCTCGATTGATGTACTAACATCATGTGGTTTATTTTGTACATATGTACCATCATGTACAGCAGGGCTCGGCAAACTCAAAGAACCATTCTGACCCGTTTCACAAAATAAAGAAAACTATGGGAGCCACAAGACTCTTTTGAAATTTAAAATGAAATAACACAGCGTACAAAGTTTTTTTTTTTGCTTTGTGGTATGTATTAACCAGGGGTCTCAGACACGCGGCCCTCACCTTAATATGAAAATTCAATATTAGTTTTATGTGAATGCCGCTTGACAACATCACATTTGCCAACCATCTCAATTGTCCCGGGAGACTACCGAGTTTCAGAGCAACCATTTTCTCGACTGTCTGCTGGTTTTCACCCAAACAACAATAATAAGGGCGTGCTATGATGACAATAAGCCCTCCACAACCGCAACAAACAGCTAACCAGCCCGTTAACATGTTGTATGAGGCTTCTGCAGACACACATAAGCGACTGCAAGGCATACTTGCTCAACAGCCATACAGGTTACACTGAGGGTTGTGATATAAACAACATTAACACTCTTAGTAATATGCGCCACACTGTGAAACCACACCAAACAAGAATTTCAGGAGAACATCCGCACCGTAACAGAACATAAACACAACAGAACAAATACCCAGAATCCCAAGTATCCCGAACTCTTCCGCGGTACATTATACACCCCCGCTACCACCAAACCCCGTCCCCCCCCAACCCCGCCCACCTCAACCGACACTTCTGTGTGTGAATGCACAAAGGTGAGCTTTGTTGATGTTATTGACTTGTTGGAGTGCTACTCAGGCATATTTGGTCAGTGCATGACTGCAAGCTAATCAATGATATCATTCTATTTAAGCTAGCTGTATGTACGTATTGCATTGAGACCTCCGAATTCGGGAGATGGGGTGAGGGAGGGTGGTGGGGTTAAAGTTGGGGGGGGTATGTGGTAGCAGGAGTGTATATTGTAGCGTCCCGTAAGAGTTAGTGCTGCAAGGCGTTGTGGGTATTTGTTCTGTTGTGTTTATGTTCTGTTACGGTGCGGACGTTCTCCCGAAATGTGTTTTGTCATTCTTGTTTGGTGTGGGTTCACAGTGTGGCGCATATTTGTAACAGTGTTAAAGTTGTTTATACCGCCACCCTCGGTGTGACCTGTATGACCTTGCGTTCACTTACGTGTGTCTGTAAAAGCCGCACATATTGTGTGACTGGGCTGACCTGTGTTTCTATGGAGGAAAAGCGGACGTGACGACAGTTTCTAAAGGACGCTAAAGGCAGTGCCTTTAGGGCATGTCCCCAATTTTGTTGTTCTGGAGGCACTGAAATTCGGGAGTCTCCCGGAAAAATCGAGAGGGTTGGCAAGTATGCTCACAGCTCATACTTCTACATCCGTGTTAATGTGTGTGTCTTTTGCAGGTTGAACACGGCGGTAAGGCGGACAGTTTGAAGCGCCCCCTGCAGGTGGGGGATGAGATTATCATGATAAATGACATCGAGCTGACTGGATATCGACATGAGGCAATCGCTCTGGTCAAAGGATCGTACAAGACTCTGCACATCACCGTCCGCAGGTAAGGACGTCCGTGTGCGTGCATAATGACATCAAATGAGTGGGGTTTAGACAAAGAAACAACCCCAAATTTGGTCATGATGCTACCACTAGTTTTCCCCAATGCTTTGATTTATAGCAACTAGGGTTTTACGGTATACTGGTATTAGCCACCGGCCCTGTCGTCGTCACGTCTTGTCATTGCTGGTTTACAAGCAGACGAGCATGTTCGGCAGCGCACAATCACTGAGTACTTCGAAACAGACATAGTGTGTAGACAGAAAAGGGAGAACGGACCCATTTTGGCTTAAAAACTAACGATAAAGGTGAAGTTATAACACTGAAACAAACGCCCACCAGAAGAGGTGCTTTAAGACATGGCTAGCGGCTAAAGTCCAGCCCCAATCGGCAGTGTTTTAGCTACTTCTAAATCACTAATCCTTGTCTCAAGTAGCGACAAATAAAGTAAGTTTCTTACAAGTATCATCCCTGCAGGACGAGGAATTGCTGAACATGTTTCACTACACACCTTAGCTCACCGGCGTCAAAATGTGGTGGCTCTACACCTAACATCCACTGTAATGATACCAAGTACAGTGGCGTATCTAGTCGATAAAACTATGATTACGTCGATATCTTTTGGCATCACAACATCTTCTTTCGTTTTTTTTTGTTTTTTTTATATTGTATTTATAAACTCAGGAAACACATCCCTGGAGACATGAGGACTTTGAATATGACCAATGTATGATCCTGTAACCACTTGGTATCGGATTGATACCCAAATTTGTGGTATCATCCAAAAGTAATGTAAAGTATCAAACAACAGAAGAATAAGTGATTGTTATATTTGAACAGAAGTGTAGATAGAACATGTTAAAAGAAAAAGTAAGCAGATATTAACAGTAAATGAACAAGTAGATTAATAATCCATTTTCTACCGCTTGTCCTTAATAATTTTGACAAAATAATAGAATGGAAAATGACACTATATGTATCTGCATTTCTCAGCAGCTAAATTAGGAGCCTTTGCTTGTTTACTTACTAATAAAAGACAAGTTGTCTTGTAAGTTCACTATTTTATTTAAAGACAAACTTGCAATAAGAAACTTATGTTGAATGTACCCTAAGATTTTTTGTTAAAATCAAGCCAATAATGCAATTTTTTATGGTCCCCTTTATTTACAAACCCCGTTTCCATGAGTTGGGAAATTGTCCATCCATCCATCCATTTTCTACCGCTTATTCCCTTTCGGGGTCGCGGGGGGCGCTGGCGCCTATCTCAGCTACAATCGGGCGGAAGGCAGGGTACACCCTGGACAAGTCGCCACCTCATCGCAGGGCCAACACAGATGTAAATATAAACGGAATACAATGATTTGCAAATCCTTTTCAACCCATATTCAATTGAATGCACTACGAAGACAAGATATTTGATGTTCAAACTCATAAACTTTATTTTTTTTTTGCAAATAATAATTAACTTTGAATTTCATGGCAGCAACACATGCCAAAGTAGTTGGGAAAGGGCATGTTCACCATTGTGTTACATCACCTTTTCTTTTAACAACACTCAATAAACGTTTAGGAACTGAGGAAACTAATTGTTGATGCTTTGAAAGTGGAATTATTTCCCATTCTTGTTTTATGTAGAGCTTTCATAATATCCTTTACACACTGATGTCGGTTTTTGATGCAGTACCGCCTGAGGGATCAAAAGTCCGTCATATCATTGCTTATGTGCAGTGATTTCTCCAGATTCTCTGAACTTTTTGATGATACCAGACCGTAGATGGTAAAATCCCTAAATGACTTGCAATAGCACGTTGAGAAATGTTGTTCTAAAACTGTTCGACAATTTGCTTACAAAGTGGTGACCCTCACCCCATCCTTGTTTGTGAATTACTTAGCATTTCATGGAAGCTGCTTTTTTACCCAATCATGGCACCCACCTGTTCTCAATTAGCCAGCACACCTGTGGGATGTTCCATATAAGTGTTTGATGAGCATTCCTCAACTTTATCAGTACATATTGCCACCTTTCCAAACTTCTTTGTCACGTGTTGCTGGCATCAAATTCTAAAGTTAATGATTGTTTGCCCCAAAAATTGTTTATCGGTTTGAACATCAAATATGTTGTCTTTGTAGCATATTCAACTGAATATGGGTTGAAAATGATTTGCAAATCATTGTATTCCGTTTATATTTACATCTAACACAATTTCCCAACTCATATGGAAACAAGATTTGTAGAAAAGTGCTGAAAAGTATCGAGACAACAATAATAGCAACACAATGTTTTAATTGGCCGGAGGTGTATATGTCGATTTTTGTCAGGCATTACGTTTGATACGTGGGCCTCCAGTAGGGACTAAAAAGGGTCCTTTTGTTGGAATTTCGTTGAACATTTTTACAATCCATATGTAAGACAAGAACACATATGTTTGTCTTTATTTATGCATTCTAACTCAAAAGAAACTGCAGTTTTAAATGTGTCCTCTGGATGGCACAATAGCAATTCTGTTAGGGAAGCAAAGAGTTTATATCAGGGCCAAGCAAAAGGTACACAGTAAAGGGGACTGGGGCTCTTCCTCCTTAACCCACATGAAACTTAAAACCTGAATTTAACCCTTTTGAATAATTTTTACCTCCATTTCTTAGGGTTTGTTGAGTTAGCACTGGATTGATACGGGGACATGACAAAGGATTGATCGATTGATTGAAACTTTTATTAGTAGATTGCACAGTACAGTACATATTCCGTACAATTGACCACTAAATGGTAACGCCCGAATAAGTTTTTGAACTTGTTTAAGTCGGGGTCCACGTAAATCAATTCGAGGTATTTGATACCTAAGAAAAGTTTACATGTTGTGTTTTTTTTGTTCAGTCCCAGAAAAACTGTGGCTTAAAGTTTAATCCTGGCTTTGTAGATACACTGAAACAAAGTCTAAGCGCGTTTAGTTTTTGAAAATGCACCTATTTCCTCAGAATTTTCAGGCTAGAGGATGATTTGTGATTCGTACGTTTTCAGAATGTGCTCGTTTTATTTTTGGTCAAAAGTAAAACAAAGAAAACCACCTGAAGTTGGCTTTATTTTTAAGTTATCATGCCATGATTTTACCATTCCGGCCCATCTGGGAATACATTTTCCTCCATGCGGCCCCGGAGCTAAAATGAGTTTGACACCCCCTGGTATAGGCTATGTAGTCAGGAAGTAGTCTGTGCCATTAAGTTGAATGTGCCAGTCTTGTCTTTTGTTCGGTCCTACAAAGTGTTTGTATAGTAAGTCAGTGTTTTTCCACGTTTTTTAAACCAAGGCACATTTTTTTCATTGGAAAAAATGCGGAGGCACACCACCAGCAGAAATCATTAAGAAATGAAACTCAGCAGCCGATTTTGACAATAAAAAATTAGCGCAATTGTTAGATATGACTTTAAACCATAACCAAGCATGCATCAATATAGCTCTTGTCTCAAAGTAGGTGTACTCTCCCCACCTGTCACATCACCCCCTGACTTATTTGGACTTTTTTTTTGCTGTTTTCCTGTTTGTAGTGTTTTAGTTCTTGTCCTGCGCTCCTACTTTGGTGGCTTTTATCTCTTTTGTTGGTATTTTCCTGTAGCAGTTTCATGTCTTCCTTGGCCGCTATTCCCCACACCTGCTTTGTTTTAGCAATCAAGAATATTTCAGTTGTTTTTATCCTTCTTTATCATGTCATGTTCGGATGTACATTGTGGACGCCGTCTCTGCTCCACAGTAAGTCTTTGCTGTCGTCCAGCATTCTGTTTTTATTTACTTTGTAGCCAGTTCGGTTTTAGTTTCGTTCTGCATAGCCTTCCCCAAGCTTCAATTACTTTTTTTAAGGGCACTCACCTTTTGTTTATTTTTGGTTTAAGCATTAGAGACCCTTTTACCTGAAGACTGCATCCCGCTGTTTCCGACATCTACAAAACAATTAGCTACCGACTGCCACTGAGTATTACACGGATACTCTGCCGATCTCCAGACAGTGCAGACACTCAACAACGGCACATTATTTGCGGATTACAATTACTGGTTTGCAAAAAAATATTTTTAACCCAAATAGGTGAAATTACATAATCTCCCACGGCACACCAGACTGTATCTCACGTTGAAAAACACTGTAGTAAGTATTGTACTTATTACACGCCAGCTGTTTGATTGTAACATGCATCTGAGTTGTAATTTTCATTTACAAATTCAAAAGTGTTGAAATCATCATGTAAAATGACTAATTATTGCTAACTGCTTACCTAAAGGTAGCGCATTTTGAAAAGTGGAGCCTTACTTTTGAGTGCTTTCTATCAGGCATACATGCTTTGTCGGCATGGAAATCTAACATTACCTTAAGGTCGGCAGAGAAAGCCTTATTTCATCTGTTATGTGGTTGATCGCCTGCTTATTATAATAGCTGGTATGTGTTTGAGGTCCGGGTGTGACTGCTTGCAAAGCTGTTGTTGCTTCTGTGGCTTTTATTTAGTGGCAGCTCAGTGAGAGAACTGAATCAACGCAGGACTTTACAAACACACACACACAAATACACACAAACAGTCGGACAGGTGCAGTAGCACGCATAGCATTGTGTTAAAGTGCACTGGACAAAAGGGAAAGTATTCTTCTTCCAACAAACACGATGAGTTGAGTTTATACCAAAAAGTTCTATTTTGGTTTCATCTGACCACATGACATTCTCCCAATCCTCTGCTGTATCATCCATTTATCCATTTTGCTATAAACTCAACTCGTCGTGTTTGGAGGAAGAAGAATACTGAGTTGCATCCCAAGAACACCATAACTACTGTGAAGCATGGGGGTGGAAACATCATGCTTTGGGGCTGTTTATCTGCTAAGTGGAAAGGATGATTGATCCGTGTTAAGGAAAGAATGAATGGGGCCATGTATCGTGAGATTTTGAGCCAAAACCTCCTTCCTTCAGTGAGAGCTTTGAATGGTTGACCAAATACTTATTTTCCACTATAATTTACAAATAAATTCTTTAAAATTCGTACAATGTGAATTCCTGGATTTTTTTTTTTTTCACATTCTGTCTCACACAGTTGAAGTGTACCTATGATGAAAATTACAGACCTCTGTCATCATTTTAAGTGGGAGAACTTGCACAATCGGTGGCTGAATAAATACTTTTTTGCCCCACTGTATATGACGTAAATCCCAGTATTTACAGGGACAGTATTGGTCATGCCAATGCTGATATTAATACTTCCAATTTCCACTATCATTGAACGATTCAATGTTTTTATCACAATTATAATCAGATGAAAACACAGACCACAGTGAAACGTTATCAATGAATATTTAAAATATTTTGTTCTTCATTTTATTACATACAATATGCATTATAAAGCCATCCATCTTCTTTTGTTTATCCGAAGTCATGTCGCGGGGGCAGCAGCCCAAGCAGAGAAGCCCAGACTTCCCAGAGTGTCTCCCCCTATATCTAAGGGAGAGCCTCGCCACCCGACAGAGGAAGCTCATTTCGGCTGCTTGTACAAAATGCTCCATGCTTCCCTGTCAACTGCTACGTCACTCACCATACCTGTCCGTCCATTTCCCACCCTGTATTTCCTCCATACCTGTCATGCTCCTGCTGATTGGTGCATTCCAGTGAAACCTGATTGGCTGACGGCAAAGAGGTTAGAATACAATGTGGGAGAGACACATGCTCACTGTCAAGAGCGCCTTCAAAACAATCGAGTCTTCTGGAGAACCTTACATCAGACGTGTAAGTGTGCGAGTGTGCGTGGTGGTCGTTACGAGTGTGTGAGATTCAAGCGATGACAACTAACATGGTACTTGATGCTGGTGTCGTTACCTGTACGGTTCGTTTGGTGTAACTTTTGATTTTAGCTATGTTTTGTGTAGCAGCTTTGAAATATGTTTGCCATGCGAGGTGCAACTGTGTGAGAATGTACCGGAGCCTTCTTTAAATCATTGCAACACACTTTCTGGCTTGTCAAGTCAATGAGGCGAGACTTTTATCCTTCACAAAGGTGTGTATTGAGCGTTTTGAGTTGTGTGGAAGTGTCAATAAGGGTTACACAAGTGTGTGTGTGTGTGTGTGTGTGTGTGTGTGTGTGTGTTACAGGTATTGCTTCTTGCTTCCTATTCTGCAGATGTTTTGTCATTTGATACCCCTTCCAAGCAGTCAGCACAGCACTCATGTTTGATTATGCAGTTTTTGTATTACTCACACATTTAGTGTTGCTTTTGTTTTGTGTGTGTGTGTGTGTGTGTGTGTGTGTGTCTGTGTGTGTGTGTGTCTGTGTGTGTGTGTGTGTGTGTAATATATATATATATATATATATATATATATATATATATATATGTATGTATGTATGTATATATGTACATCTGTGTATGTATGTATGTATATATGTGTGTTTATATATATTTATATATATATATATATATATATATTAGGGGTGTAACGGTACGTGTATTGGTATTGAACCTTTTCGGTACGGGGGGTTTCGGTACGGAGTTCCACACGAACATATGAAGTAGCCGCCTATGCTAAAGTCTTAACAAGCTGCTCCGCTCCGTTCTGCCTCTGTGTCTGTACACAGCACCCTGCATTGTCCCGCCCACACAACCATCTGATTGGTTACATACAAAGCCAATCAGCAATGCGTATTCAGAGCGCATGTCGTCAAGGCTTAAGTGTCGATGTCGAGCAGATAGGTCTTTAGCAGGGGAGCAACTCACTCTTCCCAAATTATATTCCAAGTCAACTACTTTCTAAACATCACCATGAGCCTGTTGACCTTCTAGAAACAAACTGCAGCTCAGCTCACTCGCAGTCCTGGCTTTAGGTGAAGGCTGGTTAGCTTTTAGCGAAACGTTAACTCATTTTGCGGTGTGTGTGTGTGCGTGTGTTACGAACAGTGTTGATTGAGGTGTGTTGAAGCAGCAAAAAAGGACATTATATTAAATGAAGAGTTTCTGTCTCTGATAGTGTATAAAATAATTTAAGTGCATCATAAAGCCTACATAAACTCCATGGTGGTCAGGGATGAATTTTCAGCAATAGTTACATTAATCATTAGTAATGTAGCAGCCTAGTTTTGAATGGCAGGGTCCCTGCTATCACATGTTGATACAAATATAACATTTACTTAATAAAAATCAACTACAGGCTTCCCCAATGCCGTAATAAATTAAGCATGATTAGTTGACTTGAAACTGTTTAATGTTGCACTTTTTATATGTAGAAGAAAAGTTGTGTCATTACATTTCATCTAAGCAACAACTTGAGGCAGTTTAATGTGGATTAATGTGGGAAGAATTATTATAGTGTTCCCAATGTTAAAAGGATCAAGCCATTGTTTACAAATTTGGTAAATAAATACCCAAAAAATGTATATTTTGTTGTTTTCTTACTGTACCGAAAATGAACCGAACCGTGACCTCTAAACCGAGGTACGTACCGAAGCGAAATTTTTGTGTACCGTTACACCCCTACTTGAAACTGTTTAATGTTGCACTTTTTATATGTGGAGGAAAAGTTGTCATTTTATTTCATCCAAGCAACAACTTAAAGCAGTTTAATGTGGATTAACGTGGGCAGAATTATTATAGTGTTCCCAATGTTAAAAGGATCAAGCCATTGTTTACAAATTTGGTAAATAAATAAGCAAAAAATTTATATTTTGTTGTTTTCTTACTGTACAGAAAATGAACCGAACCATGACCTCTAAACCGAGGTATGTACCGAACCGAAATTTTTGTTTACTGTTACACCCTCAATATATATGTATGTATATATGTATGTATGTATGTTTATATATATATATATATATATATATATATATATATATATATATATATATATATATATATATATATATATATATGTGTATGTGTGTGTGTATCAATCAATGTTTATTTATATAGCCCTAAATCACAAGTGTCTCAAAGGGCTGCACAAGCCACAACAACATCCTCGGTTCAGATCCCACATAAGGAAAAACTCACACCCCAGTGGGGGTATGTATGTCTATATCAGTGGTTCTTAACCTGGGTTCGATCGAACCTTAGGCGTTCGGTCAGTCGGCCTCAGGGGTTTGACGGAGCCTCCGTCCAAACCTGACTAAATAACAAGTTCAATGTTTTATTATTATAATCAAATGACAGCAATCATTTCCATGAGATTATTTTCTAATATAAGTGTTTTGGCCCACTTACAAGGACATACAGTAAAAAAAACAACATTGTTTTTCATGAGCTCTGCACAAAGTGAGGTTGGAAATAATCTGTACCCCTTTCAGATATATCATTTAGGTCCCACTAAAACATTCACATGTTGCACAATGAGATGTAAACATGGGATCATGTGTACATTCCTGTAACTTTCTGTTTGTAAAATATATCTTTATTAGTATTTATTTAATATAGTAACATCATTAAATTAAGAAAAAAACATTTTATTTTTCACTAAAGAAGGTGAATGCGCGTATGATACTGGCGGGGTTCGGTACCTCCAACAAGGTTAAGAACCACTGGTCTATATATATATATATATATATATATATATATATATATATATATATATATATATATGTATATATATATGTATATATATATACATATATATATATGTATATATATATGTATATATATACATATACATACATACATACTAGGGGTGTGGGAAAAAATACGAATACGAATCGCGATTCTCACGTGCGATTCAGAATCGATTCTCTTTTTTTTATTTATTTATTTTAGAACATTTTTATTTATTTATGAGAATCGATTATGAATCGCACAACGTATTCGATTCGTATTCGAATCGATTTTTTCCCACACCCCTAATATGTTTATATATATATATATATATATATATATATATATATATATATATATATATATATATATATATATATATATATATATATATATATATATATATATATACACACTAACACACACAGTACAGGCCAAAATTTATATAGTCATTTTCATGACTATTTGCATTGTAGATTGTCACTAAAAGCATCAAAACTATGGCATCTGTGAAGTGAAAACCATTTCAGGTGACTACCTCTTGAAGCTCATCAAGAGAAGTACATAACTCCACATGTGTTCATTCATAGTTCTGATGCATTCAGTGACAATCTACAATGTAAATAGTCATGAAAATAAAGAGAACACATTGAATGGGAAGGTCTTTCCCAACTTGTGGCCTCTACTGTATATATATGTATATGTTTATGTATATGTATATAGATACTGTCTATATATGTATGTATTTATGTATACATATATATGTATGAATGTATGTATATATGTATATATATATATATATATATATACATATATATATATATATATATACATATATATATATATATATATATATATATATATATATATATATATATATATATATATATATATATATTAGGGGTGGGCAAATTAATGCGTTAATTATGAGTTAACTCATCAATCTATTAACGCCGACAATTATTTTATCGCACATTTGCGTATGTTGTGTACATGCTTTTATTTTGTTAACGCCTTTTCTTAACAAGATGGCGTCGCCCGGCGTCGAGGGGCTCTTGGTAAAGATGGAACATTTGGCAAAAATACCGGACAATTCTGCAAATTTCATGGCTGGCTTACAGCGTGGTGACTCCGGGATCACTTACGACCGCCAGACAATTCTGAATGTGGATAGATCGGGCCGTTTTGGACTGAATGACGCGTGCTTGCTAGACCGGCTAGCTAGCATGGGAATACTTTACCGGCTACATCCAGTGGCCTGTGAAGCAGCGGAGTATATGTGTTGTCTGTCTATTTATGAATAATGCAGACGAGGAGTGTTGGCTGAGTTCTTAACGTTTACTTTCAGAGCGTGCATATCACAACATACAAGATGCCAGCATGCTCGTCACTCCTGTTGCATGCTGGGTAGGGTAGTTCTTTTATTCCCTTGCTCATAACATTAAACAATCGGAAAATTCCCATCATATCAATTCCTAGATATGGTCATAATTATTTTAAGTGCACTACGCAGAATAAACACAACATTATTAATATTGCTACTACGGATAATTTGATCAAAAATTCCCTAAAAAAGCCCACTACCTATAATATAGTTTTTTTAAACATTGGATCCCTGATAAAAAAAAAATGTTTCTGCTGTTACCTCAGAAATTGCCTGTCCAGATGTTATGATTGTGGCTCAGAGATTTGTATGTAGATTATATTTCTTTTCCATGACAAATACTCTGGCAGTGGCAATAAGCTTAAATGTTTGTATTTACATTTTTTGAGTTGATTTTCATAAAATATGCTATTTAACTGCTACTGTTTAACAAGGACTGATTTAAATTGTGTTTGCACAACAAATGTTTTGGCGCTTTAGTTCATGTGGGGGAATATTCCAATAAAGGTGCACTACACACTACTTTTGAATTCATTATTGGGCTTTGCGTATACAATGCAGTTAATCGCGATTAATCAGAGAAATAGTGCGATTAACTTCGATTAAAATTTTTAATCGTTGCCCAGCCCTAATATATATATATATATATATATATATATATATATATATCCATCCATCCATCCATCAATCCATCCATTTCCTACCGCTTATTCCCTTTGGGGTCGCGGGGGGCGCTGGTGCCTATCTCAGCTACAATCGGACGGAAGGTGACGTACACCCTGGACAAGTCGCCACCTCATCACAGTATATACAAACCCTGTTTCCATATGAGTTGGGAAATTGTGTTAGATGTAAATATAAACGGAATACAATGATTTGCAAATCCTTTTCAACCTATATGCAATTGAATGCACTACAAAGACAAGCTATTTGATGTTCGAACTCATAAAATTTTTATTTTTTGCAAATAATATTTAACCAAAGTAGTTGGGAAAGGGCATGTTCACCACTGTGTTACATCACCTTTTCTTTTAACAACACTCAATAAACGTTTGAGAACTGAGGAAGCTTTGAAAGTGGAATTCTTTCCAATTCTTGTTTTATGTAGAGCTTCAGTCGTTCAACAGTCCAGGCTCTCCGCTGTCGTATTTTATGCTTCATAATGCGCCACACATTTTCGACGGGAAACAGCTCTGGCCTGCAGGCGGGCCATGAAAGTACCCACACTCTTTTACTATGAAGCCACACTGTTGTAACACGTGGCTTGGCATTGTCTTGCTGAAATAAGCAGGGGTGTACCTGATAATGTTGCTTGGATGACAACATATGTTGCTCCAAAACCTGTATTTACCTTTCAGCATTAATGGTGCCTTCACAGATGTGTAAGTTACCCATGCCTTGGGCATTGATACACCCCCATACCATCACAGATGCTGGCGTTTGAATTTTGCGCCTATAACAATCCGGATGGTTATTTTCCTCTTTGTTCCGGAGGACACCACGTCCACAGTTTCCAAATATAATTGGAAATGTGGATTCGTCAGACCACAGGACACTTTTCCACTTTGCATCAGTCCATCTTAGATGAGCTCGGGCCCAGCAAAGTGGGAGGCGTTTCTGGGTGCTGTTGATAAATGGGTTTTGCTTTGCATAGTGGACTTTTAACTTGCACTTACAGATGTAGCGACCAACTGTAGTACTCACAGTGGTTTTCTGAAGTGTTCCTGAGACCATGTGGTGATATCCTTTACACATTGATGTCGGGTTTTGATGCAGTACCGCCTGAGGGCTCTAAGGTCTGTAATATCACCGCTTACGTGCAGTGATTTCTCCAGATTCTCTGAACCTTTTGATGATTTTACGGACCGTAAATGGTAAAATCCCTAAATTCCTTGCCATAGCTCGTTGAGAAATGTTGTTCTTAACCTGTTCGACAATTTGCTTACAAAGTGGTGACTCTCGCCCCATCCTTGTTTGTGAATTACTTAGCATTTTATAGAAGCTGCTTTTACACCCAATCATGGCACCCACCTGTTCCCAATTAGCCTACACACCTGTGGGATGATCCAAATAAGTGTTTGATGAGCATTCCCTCAACTTTGTTTGTATTTATTGCCACCTTTCCCAACTTCTTTGTCACGTGTTGCTGGCATCCAATACTAAAGTTAATAATTATTTGCACAAAAAAAAAACATGTTTATCAGTTTGAACATCAAATATGTTGTCTTTGTAGCATATTCAACTGAATATGGGTTGATTTGCAAATCATTGTATTCCGTTTATATTTACATCCAACACAATTTCCCAACTCATATATATATATATATATATATATATATGTATATGTTGAGGTTATTTTATGGCGTTAGATGTGGTAAATATGTGAAATGGTTGTTGTTGTGACAGCGGTTGTTTAAACAAACATTAGTCATCAAGATGTAAAATGCCTTGTCTACTGAATTGCCCTGGAATGTTAATTTCTAGTCCACAGCCAGTCAGGAAGTTTAGCAGGTTTGACTGAGTTCATCATCTGATTCCTGCTCATCTAACTAATAATAGACAAACATGTGTGCACATTTCAGTCGATCATGTTGTCAAAGTCGAATTATTTAGCACAGGGATGTCAAACTCAAATACAGAGTGGGCCAAATTTTAAAACTGAACAAAGCCGCTGGCCAAGGTTGAACAAATTAACCTTTTAATAGGGACGCAAACAACTTTTGCATTGAATATTAAACAAGCAAAGCTTATATAACGTTATAGTCGCATACAAAATCGAGTTTCAAATTATAATAATGAGTAAAAAATATCAATGGCATATCAAATAAAATGTAAATAAAAATTGGGGGAGCGGGTTTGGTGGTAGCGGGGGTGTATATTGTAGTGTCCCGGAAGAGTGAGTGCTGCAAGGGGTTCTGGGTATTTCTTCTGTTTAATTTATGTTTTCTACGGTGCGGATGTTCTCCCGAAATGTGTTTGTCATTCTTGTTTGGTGTGGCTTCACAGTGTGGCGCATATTTGTAAAAGTGTTAAAGTTGTTTATACGGCCACCCTCAGTTTGACCCTTATGGCTGTTGATCAAGTATGCCTTGCATTCACTTGTGTGTGTTAAATCAGCATATATTATGCGACTGGACCGGAAAGAAAAAGCGGACGTGACGACAGACGTGACGACAGACGTGACGACAAGCGTGACGCTAAAGGCAGTGCCTTCAAGGCACGCCACCAATATTGTTGTCCGGGTGGGAATCGGGAGAAATTCGGAAGAATGGTTGCCCCGGGAGATTTTCGGGAGGTGCACTGAACTTTGGGAGTCTCCCGGGAAAATCATGAGGGTTGGCAAGTACGAGTATCAGCGGTGAATGCAGTGTTACAGAGGCATCGCCGCTGTATAATACCGGCGGGCCAGCTCTAATCTTAATTTGATATTACCTCAAGGGCCAAATGAAATTACACGGCGGGCCAAATTTGGCCCGCGGGCCAGAGTTTGACACCCATGATTTAGCAGAAGGGTTGAAACGGTTCAAGAAAATCCAATGTTCGGATTAGGGATAGGCATTATGGCCTAAAAGCTACATTGTGAAATACAGTGCCACCTTCTACCGCTTGTCCCCTTTGGGGTCGCGGGGGGGTGGCATTCGGGCGGAAGGCGGGGTACACCCTGGACAAGTCGCCACCTCATCGCAGGGCCAACACAGATAGAAAGACAACATTCACAATCACATTCACACACTAGGGCCAATTTAGTGTTGCCAATCAACCTATCCCCAGGTGCATGTCTTTGGAGGTGGGAGGGGCCTATCCCCAGGTGCATGTCTTTGGAGGTGGGAGGGGCCTATCCCCAGGTGCATGTCTTTGGAGGTGGGAGGGGCCTATCCCTAGGTGCATGTCTTTGGAGGTGGGAGGGGCCTATCCCCTAGGTGCATGTCTTTGGAGGTGGGAGGGGCCTATCCCCAGGTGCATGTCTTTGGCGGTGGGAGGGGCCTATCCCCAGGTGCATGTCTTTGGAGGTGGGAGGAAGCCGGAGTACCCAGAGGGAACCCACGCAGTCACGGGGAGAACATGCAAACTCCACACATTAAGATCCTGAGCCCGGGATTGAACCCAGGACTACTCAGAACCTTCGTATTGTGTAGATTCCATTCCGAAATATGTATGTGATGAATTTGTCATGTAAAATCGCTAATGCTCATCTTTAGCATTCTTTAGCATTTCTCTATAAGAAATACGATGTAAATCAACATTAAGCATACACATTCTGAAAGGTTAGATTTTTCATGAAACAGAACCTGGTAGTACCGACGGACTTCGGTCTGGACCTAGATTTGACAGTCGTGCAAGTAAATTAGTGAAGTGAATTATATTTATATAGCGCTTTTTTTCTAGCGACTCAAAGCGCTTTTACACAGTGAAACCCAATATATAAGTTACATTTAAATAGAATAGAATAGAATAGAGAAGAATATAAAGTACTTTATTGATCCGTGGGGGAAATTCAGCACCACATTTCGCTCACAACAGACAATAATAATAATAAATAATATAACATATGTCATGTATTATACAAACCCCATTTCCATATGAGTTGGGAAATTGTGTTAGATGTAAATATAAACGGAATACAATGATTTGCAAACCCTTTTCAACCCATATTCAGTTGAATGTGCTACAAAGACAACATATTTGATGTTCAAACTGATAAACATTTTTTTTTTTGCAAATAATCATTAACTTTAGAATTTGATGCCAGCAACACCTGACAAAGAAGTTAGGAAAGGTGGCAATAAATACTGATAAAGTTGAGGAATGCTCATCAAACACTTATTTGGAACATCCCACAGATGTTTAGGCTAATTGGGAACAGGTGGGTGCCATGATTGGGTATAAAAACAGCTTACCAGAAAATGCTCAGTCTTTCACAAGAAAGGATGGGGCGAGGTACACCCTTTTGTCCACAACTGCATGAGCAAATAGTCAAACAGTTTAAGAACAACATTTCTCAAAGTGCAATTGCAAAAAATGTAGGGATTTCAACATCTACGGTCCAAAATATTATCAAAAGTTTCAGAGGATCTGAAGAAATCACTCCACGTAAGCAGCATGGCCGGAAACCAACATTGAATGACCGTGACCTTCGATCCTTCAGACGGCACTGTATCAAAAACCGACATCAATCTCTAAAGGATATCACCACATGGGCTCAGGAACACTTCAGAAAACCACGTTAACTAAATACAGTTGGTCGCTACATCTCTAAGTGCAAATTAAAGGGGAACATTATCACCAGACCTATGTAAGCGTCAATATATACCTTGATGTTGAAGAAAGAAAAAAGACCATATGTTTGTATAAACGATTTGCGAAATCTAAAAGGGTGAATTTGGCGATTTGAACACCTTTCAATTGTTCACTGTCGGAGCGATGACCTTTCACCTGTGACGTCACAACGGGAAGCAATCCGCCATTTTCTCAACGCATTACACACACCATGTCAAATCAGCTCTGTTATTTTCTGTTTTTTCGACTGTTTTCCGTACCTTAGAGACATCAAGCTTCGTCGGTGTATTGTCGGAAGGTGTAACAACACGATCAGAGACAGATTCAAGTTGATTTATGAAGAATGTGCATTGATTAGCATGGCATGCTAATCGATGCTAACATGCTATTTAGGCTAACTGTACGTACATATTGCATCGTTATGCCTCATTTGTAGCTATATTTGCATCCAGCCTTTCCCTCCACCCACATTTAATGCCAAACAAACACATACCAATCGACGGATTCAAGTTGCACCAGTGTCAAAAGATGTGAAAGTCCCTCGTTTGTTCTGCACATTTTACCGACAATAGCGATGCTACGACGGAGATGTGTGGATATCCTGCGACACTCAAAGCAGATGCATTTCCAACGATAAAGTCAACAAAATCACAAAGGTGAGTTTCGTTGACGTTATTGACTTATGTGCTAATCAGACATATTTGGTCACGGCATGACTGCCAGCTAATCGATGCTAACATGCTATTTAGGCTAGCTGTATGTACATTTGTAGCTATATTTGCATCCAGCCTTTCCCTCCAGCCACATTTAATTCCAAACAAACACTTACCAATCGACGGATTTAAGTTGCTCCAGTGGTCAAAAGATGCAATCGTTGGTTAGAAGGCAATCGCCGAATTCGTCCACGTTGCCTTTGTCCGTCGTGATACGGCTCAATAGCTTCAGTTTTTTCTTAAATTTCGTTTTTATCTGCCTCCACACTCCAACCATCCGTTTCAATACATGCGTAATCTGTTAAATGGCTCAAGCCGCTGAAATCCGAGTCTGAATTCGAGTTAATGTCGCTATATATTTCTGTTCTATCTGCCATGTTTGTTTGTATTGTTGTCACGCAGTGACGTCACAAGAAAATGGACGGCTGGATTTACAGATAGCGAAAATCAGGCACTTTAAAGCCTTTTTCGGGATATTCCATGATGGGTAAAATTTTGAAAAAAACTTTGAAAAATAAAATAAGCCACTGGGAACTGATTTTTATTGGTTTTAACCCTTCTGAAACTGTGATAATGTTCCCCTTTAAAGCTCTACTATGCAAAGCGAAAGCCATTTATCAACAACATCCAGAAACGCCGCCGGCTTCTCTGGGCCCAGATCATCTAAGATGGACTGATGCAAAGTGGAAAAGTGTTCTGTGGTCTGACGAGTCCACATTTCAAATTGTTTTTGGAAATATTCGACATTGTGTAATCCGGACCAAAGCGGAAACGAACCATCCAGACTGTTATCGACCCAAAGTTCAAAAGCCAGCATCTGTGATGGTATGGGGGTGCATTAGTGCCCAAGGCATGGGTAACTTACACATCTGTGAAGGCAACATTAATGCTGAAAGGTACATACAGGTTTTTGAACAACATATGCTGCCATCTAAGCCCCGTCTTTTTCATGTGAAAGTAGCAAAACTCTCTATGTGTCCCAGCAATGCATCTCTTTTTTTCTCATGAAAAACGATACATTGTTTGTTAAATCACCTTGTTTTGTGGCCTTGTCGACAAAGATCATTAATAAAAATTGTTGCTGACAAATTAATTTGTCAATATTAGTTGGTGACATTAACGTTTGTGTTTTTCCAGACTGAAACAAACATTCCCTTGTCAGTGACTCCCTAGCAACAGGAAAAATAAACACCCCAAATGAAAACAAAACACGTCAGACACGAACAATTTTCATGCTTTTCATGTCTTACGGGAGCATTTAAAGCAAAGGTACCCGGAGGATGCGGTCTCCTTAGGACAGGGGTTGGCAACCCAAAATGATGAAAGAGCCATATTGGACCAAAAATCCAAAAATAAAAATCTGTCTGGAGCGGCAAAAAATTAAAAGCCTTCTATATGCGATATAATGAAGTCAAATCATGATATAAGTGTTTATATTAGCCTATTATCAAAATGACCACGTGTCGCTGACACAAATCTTCATTGACAGATATCTTGAAATGTAACATTTATTCCACACATTTTTACAACATTGGAGAATATTATTAAAACGTGGGCTTCTCAGAGGGTGAGATAACTCCTCTAAATTATTGGCTCAGAATGGCCAAAGGTATAGATGTGTGTGTCCAACTTAAAGTAAACAGTAAGCTGTCTTGTTCTAATGGAAGAAGCTGGGTTACGTTTGCTGTGGTCTGGAACAACATGTATGTACATACAGCTAGCCTAAATAGCATGTTAGCATCGATTAGCTTGCAGTCATGCACTGACCAAATATGCTTGATAAGCACTCAACACAAGTCAATAACATCAACAAAGTATGAAAAGTTTGGTGGACAAAATGAGACAAAGAATGAATGGCATAAAATATGTCTTCCTCTGGCATCGTTGAAGAAAGTTATACATGTAAACAAACTACGGCGAGTTCAAGGACCGCCAAAATTAGTAGGACAAAACAACTCTCTCAGAGAATCATGTTAAAAATAAACAGTGGGATTTATAACAATTAGAGGGGTTTGTGTCACGCTGTCCTCCTACAGAAACATTATTAAAACAAAAATATATTTTTTTCCCAATCTTTTTCTATTTTCATACATTTTTGAAAAAGCTCCATGAGCCACAATGGAGGCGTTAAAAAGACGCATGTGGCTCTGGAGCTGAAGGTTGCAGACCCCTGCCTTAGGACCCATCTTTTCAATTTGACTTTTACCTAATATTTACAAATTTGATTGAAGTCATTTGTACTTTATTTGTTATTATTATTATATAGAACTAAATAAAATGTAGTATATTTATTTATAGTTACCATGTGTATAATTTTTTTTCTCTTCAAAATATGTTTTACTTATCGTTTATCCTTTATTCTTAATCATTGGTCTTGCATCAGTGATTATATCTTCCATGGCTGTGGGGGGGATATGTGTTGTTAGTGTCCTGCTTTCCGTGATCTGGTGACCTCCTGGTGCAGACGGCTCCTGTGATTGTGTTTCTTCACCTGGGCCCTCTGTATTCAGCCATGCATTCATATTTGTTTTTTTTGTCCTGTCCAGCTTCTCAGGCAAATCATATAGTTGATGTAGATGCCCATATCGGCTGTTCAGATTTACTTTATAAAAGAGAAGTGTAGGATACGTCTCTTGTTGCCTTATTTGAATTTGACTTTATTAAATGTATTCATATTATCATTTGGTGCAGTTGGGCCGGAGCAGTAGGGGATAGAAAGAGAAAAAAAGGAAGACGGGGGGAAATTGTGGGGATAAGTGGGGGATTAGACAGAGAGACAAAAACAACGAGAGCAAACACAACAATAACAACAAAAACAACAACAATGCATTAATCTCTCTTTGTGTGTGTGTGTGTGTGTGTGTGTGTTCTGGCAATTCTTACTTAAAGGCCTACTGAAATGAGATGTTCTTATTTAAACGGGGATAGCAGGTCCATTCTATGTGTCATACTTGATCATTTCGCGATATTGCCATATTTTTGTTGAAAGGATTTAGTAGAGAACATCCACGATAAAGTTTGCTACTTTCGTTGCTAAAAGAAAAGCCTTGCCTCTACCGGAAGTGGCAGACGATGACGTCGCAAGTGTGGGGGATCCTCACATATTCACATTGATTTTAATGGGTGCCTCCAACAAAAAGAGCTAATCGGACCGAGAAAACGACAATTTCCCCATTAATTTGAGCGAGGATGAAAGATTCCTGTTTGAGGATATTGATAGCGACGAACTAGGAGAAAAAAAAAAAGTAACAAAAAAACGCGATTGCATTGGGACGGATTCCGATGTTTTTAGACACATTTACTAGGATAATTCTGGGAAATCGCTTATCTTTCTATTGTGTTGCTAGTGTTTTAGTGAGTTTAATAGTACCTGATAGTCGGAGGTGTACGTCCACGGGTGTGTTGGCGCGCAGTGTCTCAGGGGAGTCGACAGCAGCTTTATGGACGGGGCAAACTCAGCTTTTCTCCGGTAAAAAGCGACTGAAACTGAAACCTGTTGGTTGACATTCGGTCGGGATCCATGTTCGTAAAGTTTCACCTCCAAGAATTTTAAACAAGGAATCACCGTGTGTTTGTGTGGCTAAAGGTTAAAGCTTCCCAACTCCATCTTTCTACTTTGACTTCTCCAACATTAATTGAACAAATTGCAAAAGATTCAGCTACACAGATGTCCAAAATACTTTGTAATTATGCCGTTAAAGCAGACGACTTTTAGCTGTGTGTGTGTGCGTAGCGCTCGTACTTCCTAAAAACCCGGGACGTCTTGCGTACACGTCATCATTACACAACGTTTTCAAGACGAAACTCCCGGGAAATTTAAAATTGCAATTTAGTAAACTAAACCGGGCGTATTGGCATGTGTTGCAATGTTAATATTTCATCATTGATATATAAACTATCAGACTGCGTGGTCGCTAGTAGTGGGTTTCAGTATATGTATATATCAATAATGAAATATTAACATTGCAACACATGCCAATAAGGCCTTTTTAGTTTACTAAATTACAATTTTAAATTTCCCGCGGAGTTTCTTGTTGAAAACGTTGCGGAATGATGTCGCGTGCGCGTGAAGTCTCGAGTTGGAGGGGACATATTAGCGGCTAAAAGTCGTCTCTTTTCATCGCGCAATTACACAGTATTCTGGAAATCTGTGTTGCTGAATCTTTTGCAATTTGTTCAATTAATAATGGAGAATTCAAAGTAGAAAGATGGAGTTGGGAAGCTTTAGCCTTTAGCCACACAAACACACGGTGTTTCCTTGTTTAAAATTCCCGGAGGTGAAGCTTTACTAGGGATCAAAGCGGTCAAGGGAACATGGAACTTGTCAACCGGCAGGTTTCGGTGAGAAAATTGTTGTAAAAAGTCACATCTTACCGGAGATCTGTGGAGCTTGCGCCGTCTATGCACCTGCTGTGACTTCCCTCAGACACTGGCTTCAACACACCCGTGGACACACCCCCTCCGACTATCAGGTACTGTTTGACTCACTAAAACACTAGCAACACAATAGAAAGATAAGGGATTTCCCAGAATTATCCTAGTAAATGTGTCTAAAAACATCTGAATCGCTCACAATGCAATCGCCTTTTTTTTTTTAACCCAATTTTTTTCTTTTTCGAGTCCGTCGCTATCAATATCCTCAGCCACGAATCTTTCATCCTCGCTCAAATTGATGGGGAAATTGTCGTTTTCTCGGTCCGAATAGCTGTTTTTGTTGGAGGCTCCCATTAAAAACAATGTGAGGATGTGAGGAGCCATCACAACGGTGACGTCATCGTCTGCGACTACCGGTAAAGGCAAGGCTTTTTTATTAGCGACCAAAAGTAGTGAACTTTATTGTCGATGTTCTCTACTAAATCCTTTCAGCAAAAATATGGCAATATCGCGAAATGATCAAGTATGACACATAGAATGGACCTGCTATCCCCGTTTAAATAAGAACATCTCATTTCAGTATAGGCCTTTAATGGGGACATCGCTCAGTCTCCTTTAAGGGACATCTAACGGTATGGGGCCAAAAATAAGGTCCCCTAAAGGGAAACCTTTTTAAATGATAGTCAGATGCATTCTGAACATGCCTGAGTGATTTTTAAGCTTTGGCCCACAAAACATATTTACTGAAAAGTAAACATGTTTGGAGTGGAGGCTATTATGACCACAGTAATCTTAGAGGCTCAGAATGGATTTCTAATGAGGAGGCACTATTTTTCCAAAAGTAGAAGACTTCTTGGGAATTTTCTCAACCCGTCCTCTTTTAACTGAGCCTGAGGCTGCAATTATTGTATTTCATCTTTTTTTGTAAGGGGCGCTGGAAGCCGGCAGACCCGTCAGCGATCCTGTTCTGTCTCCCTGTAATGTTTGTCTGATCTTGAATGGGATTGTGCTGAAAATTGTAATTTTCCTGAAGGAACTCTCCTGACGGAATGAATAAAGTACTATCTAATCTAATCTAATATCTCTCAGTGCCGAGAAGGCTTAATAGGATGGAGTGGGCTTACTGTTTTTTTCACTTTGCAACAGTTCGGATTTAGTGCTAGCTTCATCTCCTGGATTACTACTCTACTCTTCCTCCTATGCATTTATTTGTAAAAACACTCAACGTTGCAAACACTTCCCTCTTTTTCGTGGCTTTAGACAAAGATGTCTGCTCTCTCCACTGTTGACATTCAACTGTTTTGAAGTGGAACTTCTCTTTTTTGGGGTATTTTGCCTATCGTTATTAATCATTATGACGTGACGACGGATAGATTCTTTCTTAATGCATTTTAACTTGTAAATAATAGTCAATTTACAGCAAGGCAAATGGGAGGGCTTCTACAAACCCCATTTCCATATGAGTTGGGAAATTATGTTAGATATAAATATAACCGGAATACAATGATTTGCAAATCCTTTTCCACCCATATTCAATTATATGCACTACTAAGACAAGATATTTGATGTTCAAACTCATAAACTTTATTTTTTTTTGCAAATAATAATTAACTTAGAACTTCATGGCTGCAGCACGTGCCAAAGTAGTTGGGAAAGGGCATGTTCACCACTGTGTTACATCACCTTTTCTTTTAACAACACTCAATAAACGTTTGGGAGCTGAGGAAACTAATTGTTGAAGCTTTGAGAGTGGAATTATTTTCCCATTCTTGTATTATGTAGCGCTTCAGTCGTTCAAAAGTCCGGGGTCTCCGCTGTCGTATTTTACGCTTCATAATGCAGCACGCATTTTCAATGGGAGACAGGTCTGGACTGCAGGCGGGCCAGGAAAGTACCCGCACTCTTTTTTTACGAAGCCACACTGTTGTAACAGGTACTGAATGTGGCTTGGCATTGTCTTGCTGAAATAAGCAGGGGCGTCCATGAAAAAGACGGCGCTTAGATGGCAGCATATGTTGTTCTAAAACCTGTATGTACCTTTCAGCTTTAATGGTGCCTTCACAGATGTGTAAGTTACCCATGCCTTGGGCACTAATGCACCCCCATACCATCACAGATGCTGGCTTTTGACCTTTGCGTCGATAACAGTCTGGATGGTTCGCTTCCCCTTTGGTCCGGATGACACCATGTCGAATATTTCCAAAAACAATTTGAAATGTGGACTCGTCAGACCACAGATCACTTTTCCACTTTGCATCAGTCCATCTTAGATGATCTCGGGCCCAGAGAAGCCGGCGGCGTTTCTGGATGTTGTTGATAAATAGCTTTTGCTTTGCATAGTAGAGCTTTAACTTGCACTTACAGACGTAGCGACAAACTGTATTTAGTGACAGTGGTTTTCTGAAGTGTTCCTGAGCCCATGTGGTGTTATACTTTAGAGATTGATGTCTGTTTTTGATAGTCCGAGGGATCGAAGGTCACGGTCATTCAATGTTGGTTTCCGCCCATGCGGCTTACGTGGAGTGATTTCTCCTGATTATCTGAACCTTTTGATGATATTATGGACCGTAGATGTTGAAATCCCTAAATGTCTTGCAATTGCACTTTGAGAAACGTTGTTCTTAAACTGTTTGACTATTTGCTCACACAGTTGTGGACAAAGGGGTGTACCTCGCCCCATCCTTTCTTGTGAAAGACTGAGCATTTTTCGGGAAGCTGTTTTTATACCCAATCATGGCACTCACCTGTTCCCGATTAGCCTGCACACCTGTGGGGTGTTCCAGGTAAGTGTTTGATGAGCATTCCTCAACTTTATCAGTATTTATTGCCACCTTTCCCAACTTCTTTGTCACGTGTTGCTGGCATCAATTTCGAAAGTTAATGATTATTTGGACACACAAAAAAAGTGTTTATCAGTTTGAACATCAAATATGTTGTCTTTGTAGCATATTCAGCTGAATATGGGTTGAAAACGATTTGCAAATCATTGTATTCTGTTTATATTTATTCTAACACAATTTCCCGACTCATATGGAAAAAGGGTTTGTAGAATAACGAACTTTGAGTGTATACTTCTATTTAAGCATGATTCTTTAGCCGCGGAGGTGGTGACCATAATGTGGGCAGCTCTTTATACTTTTCAATAGGTCTAGTTAAGCAGCTTGTGCGAGTGATTTTTGTCCTCTCTTCAATTTTAATTCCCGTTGATGAGGTTTTTTTATTCAATTATGTTTGTCTTGATAATTGTTATTATTCAACTAAGCTTTATTGCAGACTCCAACGTCCAAGTAGACATACAATCACATCCAGTTAGAGCCGGGCGATTTGGCCTTTTATTTTTATTATTATTCCATATCCATCCATCCATCCATCCATCCATCCATCCATTTTACTTCGCTTATCCGAGGGCGGGTTGCGGGGGCAGCAGCCTAAGCAGGGAAGCCCAGACTTCCCTCTCCCCAGCCACTTCGTCCAGGAGGCGTTCCCAGGCCAGCCGGGAGACATAGTCTTCCTAACGTCTCCTGGGTTTTTTTCCCTGTGGCCTCCTGCCGATCGAACATGTCCTAAACACCTCCCTAGGGAGGCGTCCGGGTGGCATCCTGAGTAGATGCCTTAACCACCTCATCTGGTTCCTCTCAATGTATTCATATCTATACATTTTTTAAATGTACATTTTTATTGTAGTTAATGCACGCAGAAAGTCTTCCACTAAAACAGAAAACAACAATCAGGGGAAGTTTAAAGGCCTACTGAAGTGAGATTTTTCTATTTAAACGAAGATAGCAGGTCCATTCTATGTGTCCTACTTGATCATTTCGCGATAATGCCATATTTTTGCTGAAAGGATTTAGTATAGAACATAGACGATAAAGTTCGCAACTTTTGGTCGCTAATAAAAAACCCTTACCTGTACTGGAAGTAGCAGACGATGTGGGCGTGACGTCACCGGTGTGAGGGCTCCTCACATCCTCACATTGTTTATAATCATAGACTCCAGCAGCAAGAGCTATTCGGACCGAGAAAGCGACGATTTCCCCATTAATTTGAGCGAAGATGAAAGATTCGTGGATGAGGAAAGTGAGAGTCAGGCACTAAAAAAAAAAAAAAAACGACGGCTCCGGGCGGCGGCAGTGGTAGCGTTTCAGATGTAATTAGACACATTTACTAGGATAAGTCTGGAAAATCCCTTATCTGCTTATTGTGTTAATAGTATTTTAGTGAGATTCTAAAAGTCATACCTGAAAGTCGGAGGGCTGCGGTGAACGCCAGAGTCTTTGAGAGAAGCCATGGAGGAGCCAAGATCACAGCTGTTTTTTTGACAGCTGCTGCATGAGGTCCCCTTATCCACTGAAGTCTCTGGTAAGAGCTGACTTAATACCACAATTTTCCCATCCAAAAACTTGCTGGTTGACGTAGAGAAACATGTTCGCTTGACCGCTCTGTGTTAAAGTTTCACAACAAACAAAGAAACACCGGCTGTGTTCCGGTTGCTAAAGGCAGCTGCAATCCACCGCTTTCCACCAACAGCATTCTTCTTTGATGTCTCCATTATTAATTGAACAAATTGCAAAAGATTCAGCAACACAGATGTCCAAATTGCTGTGTAATTATGCGATAAAAAGAGACGACTTTTAGCCGTAAGTGGTGCTGGGCTAATTTGTCCCCTCCAACCCGACATGTCACAAACGCGCATCATCATTCCGCGACGTTTTCAACAAGAAACTCCGCGGGAAATTAAAAATGGCAATTTAGTAAACTAAAAAGGCCGTGTTGGCATGTGTTGCAATGTTAATATTTCATCATTGATGTATAAACTATCAGACTGCGTGGTAGATAGTAGTGGGTTTCAGTAGGCCTTTAAGAGGAGGTAGGAGAAAAGCAGTGCTTGATTTGCTCATCTTAACTAACCTCGCCTCATTTGAGCACTTTTTTTTATAATCAAGCAATTTTTAATAAATTTGTGAATCTTACAACTCGATTCCGAGTCTTGGGGTGACGATTCCATCCATAATCGATTCTCAATTCAAACCAATTCACGCAATATATTAAGTGGTATATAAAATAAAGTAAAAATATTTTTAAAACAGGTCACAGAAGTTCCTCCTTGCCGTGGACGTATTACGTATTTGTGCAGCAAGCAAGCGTGGAGATGGTTTGAAGTGAATTATATTTGTGAAGTGAATTATATTTATATAGCGCTTTTCTCTAGTGACTCAAAGCACTTTTACATAGTGAACCCCAATATATAAGTTACATTTAAACCAGTGTGGGTGGCACTGGGAGCAGGTGGGTAAAGTGTCTTGCCCAAGGACACAACGGCAGTGACTAGGATGGCGGAAGCGGGAATCGAACATGCAACCCTCAAGTTGCTGGCACGGCCGCTCTACCAACCGAGCTAAACCGTCCCGATTCTTGAAAATTACGAATCAATTCAGAATTGTGATAAATTTACGATAAATTCCCATTTCAGATGTAAATTGACTTTTATCAGCATTCTTTTTTCAAATTTTGCAATTATCGCTGTGATGTATAACAAGGCTATTGTATAATAATTAGCCTGCTAATCTGTAAATAAACTGTAGTTTAAGCTACAATGCTACATACTAACGTATCTTTACAAATTGTCATTGTGGAAGTTGCTTCCGAGCAGTTCCACTGTCAGACACGGCACAGGAGAGAAGCGTGCAGGTTTTAACACGGTTTTAAAAATAATGTTTCAACCCAAAATTTTCTCTCCAGTAGAACGTGACCTTTCAGTCACGTCCGTATCCTCTCTCTCCTCCTGCTCCCGGCCGCTTACTGTTAAAGACAACAGATGATTAGATTAACACGGACCACCTGTGAAATTCAATCACCTGCCAGCTGTCTCGCACCTGTCCATAGTGCTCTGTCCTCAGCACCATGGACAGAGGCGGTGACTTTTGCTCCTGCAGGCAGCGCTGGCAATATCTCCCTCCACAACCATATATCTACTGTTACTGGTAGGGATGCATACCGAGTAGCGGTATTTTTTAGTACCGGTTCCTAATTAGGTCGGACCTGCGGGACCAGGGGTCGGCAACCTAAAATGTTGAAAGAGCCATATTGGTCCAAAAATACAAAAACAAATCTATCTGGAGCCGCAAAAAATTGAAATCTGTACTACATACAGATAGCGTGTCATGAGATATAAATTGAATTAAGAGGACTTAAAGAAAACTAAATGAGCTCAAATATACCAACAAATGCGACATAATGATGCAATATGTACATATAGCTAGCCTAAATAGCATGTTAGCATCGATTAGCTTGCATTGAGCAAATATGTCTGATTAGCACTCCACATAAGTCAATAACATCAACAAAACTCACCTTTGTGCATTCATGCACAACGTTTAAAGTTTGGTGGACAAAATGAGACAGAAAAAGAAGTGGCATGAAACACTACTAGAAATTCGGAGAAAGTTATACATGTAAACAAACTGGGGACCGCCAACATTTGTAGGACAAAACGCCGCTCGCCAAATACTCAAATCAGTGAAGCATCCATCCATCCATTTTTCTACCGCTTATTCCCTTTTGAGGTTGCGGGGGGCACTCGCGCCTATCTCAGCTACAATCGGGCGGAAGGCGGTGTACACCCTGGACAAGTCGCCACCTCAGTGAAGCATGTTTAATGTAAATAGTGAGCTTTGTTACAATTAGGGAGGTTTGTGTCATGTTTGTCCTCCTGCAGAAACCATATTTAAAAAAAATATATACAAACCCCGTTTCCATATGAGTTGGGAAATTGTGTTAGATGTAAATATGAACGGAATACAATGATTTGCAAATCATTTTCAACCCATATTCAGTTGAATATGCTACAAAGACAACATATTTGATGTTCAAACTGATAAACAATTTTTTTTTTTTGCAAATAATCATTAACTTTAGTATTTGATGCCCGCAACACGTGACAAAGAAGTTGGGAAAGGTGGCAATAAATACTGATAAAGTTGAGGAATGCTCGTCAAAAACTTATATGGAACCTCCCACAGGTGTGCAGGCTAATTGGGAACAGGTGGGTGCCATGATTGGGTATAAAAGCAGCTTCCATGAAATGCTAAGTAATTCACCAACAAGGATGGGGCGAGGTTCACCAATTTGTAAGCAAATTGTCCAACAGTTTTATAACAACATTTCTCAACGAGCTATTGCAATGAATTTAGGGATTTTACCATCTACAGTCCGTAAAATCATCAGAAGGTTCAGAGAATCTGGAGAAATCACTGCACGTAAGCGATGATATTATGGACCTTTGATCCCTCAGGCGGTATTGCATCAAAAACTGACATCAGTGTGTAAAGAATATCACCACATGGGCTCAGAAACACTTCATAAAACCACTGTCAGTAACTACAGTTGGTCGCTACATCTGCAAATGCAAGTTAAAACTCTACTATGCAAGGCTAAAGCCATTTATCAACAACACACAGGAACGCCGTCGGCTTCTCTGGGCCCGAGCTCATCTAAGATGGACTGATACAAAGTGGAAAAGTGTTCTGTGGTCTGACGAGTCCACATTTCAAATTATATTTGGAAACTGTGGACGTGGTGTCCTCCGGAACAAAGAGGACAATAACCATCCGGATTGTTATATGCGCAAAGTTCAAAAGCCAGCATCTGTGATGGTATGGGGGTGTATTAGTGCCCAAGGCATGGGTAACTTACACATCAGTGAAGGCACCATTAATGCTGAATGGTCCATACAGGTTTTGGAGCAACATATGTTGTCATCCAGGCAACGTTATCATGGACGCCCCTGCTTATTTCAGCAAAACAATGCCAAGCCACGTATTACAACAGCGTGGCTTCGTAGTAAAAGAGTGCGGATACTTTCCTGGGCCGCCTGCAGTCCAGACATGTCTCCCATCGAAAATGTGTGGCGCATTATGAAGCGTAAAATACGACAACAAAACCCCGGATTGTTGAACGACTGAAGCTCTACGTAAAACAAGAATGGGAAAGAATTCCACTTTCAAAGCTTTAACAATTAGTTTCCTCAGTTCCCAAATGTTTATTGAGTGTTGTTAAAAGAAAAGGTAATGTAACACAGTGGTGAACATGCCCTTTCCCAACTACTTTGGGACGTTTTGCAGCCATGAAATTGTAAGTTAATTACTATTTGCAAAAAGAAATTGAGTTTATGTGTTTGAACATCAAATATGTTGTCTTTGTAGTGCATTCAACTGAATATGTGTTGAAAAGGATTTGCAAATCATTGTATTCCGTTCATATTTACATCTAACACAATTTCCCAACTCATATGGAAACGGGGTTTGTATTTTTTTTCCCTCTTATCTTTTTCCATTTTTCATACATTTTTGAAAAAGCTCCAGAGAGCCACTAGGGCAGCTCTAGAGCCGCGGGTTGCCGACCCCCGTCCTGGACCATGAAGATTCAGGACTAACAGTATTGCTAGTCGTAATTATGACACGCTGTCACATACGGTTAATCTGCTTTGCATACACATACCGAATCAGCTTGGAATGAATTCCAAGTAGGAAGCAACACCACCCAAAAGTTTGTAACGCCACAATTATCAGTCACGCACGCTAAAAATAGTTATACAGTTTCAAGTGAACGCTACTTAACTGACAAAATAGTGCCTGCAAAGTGGTGATGATCAATAACATTGCATGTGCTACAAAAAATTATATTTGCATCTTCTCCTCCCAGTATTGTGGATGTTTTTGATGAACGCAAAATGGTTTGCACGCCTTTTTCGGCTCACTTAACAGACGCAATCCACTTTGCACACGTTTAGTAGAGCAGCTTATCAAGTTTGCACGTGTCTTATAACACACAAACCTTTAGTTAATCAGGCCCCAAGTGTTCTATCAGGATTTCTGACTTTGCATTACTAACTGATTAGGGATGTCCGATAATGGCTTTTTTGCCGATATTGTCCAACTCTTAATTACCGATACCGATATCAACCAATACCGATATATACAGTCGTGGAATTAACACATTATTATGCCTAATTTTGTTGTGATGCCCCCCTGAAAAAATTTAACAAGGTTTTCAAAAATAAATCATCTCAAGTTATGGAAAAAAATGCCAACATGGCACTGCCATATTTATTATTGAAGTCACAAAGTGCATTATTTTTTTTAACATGCCTCAAAACAGCAGCTTGGAATTTGGGACATGCTCTTCCTGAGAGAGCATGAGGAGGTTGAGGTGGTGGTGGTGGTGGTGGGGGGGGGGGGTGGTTAGGAGATGTATATCGTAGCGTCCCGGAAGAGTTAGTGCGGCAAGGGATTCTGGGTATTTGTTCTGTTGTGTTTATGTTGTGTTACGGTGCGGATGTTCTCCCGAAATTTGTTTGCCATTCTTGTTTGGTGTGGGTTCTGTCATGATCCGTGATCCGGATCATGTTTTGTTCTGTATGTTCTGTTAGTTTTGGACTCCCTTATTTCCTGTTTTATGCACTTTGGGTGTTTGTTTTGGTTTTCATGGGTACTAATTGGTTCCACCTCCCTCTGATTAGTGCTCAACAGCAGGTGAACATGGGGAGCACTAATCAGAGGCAGGTGAAACCAATTAGTACCCATGGAAACCAAAACAAACTGTCATTATTCGATATCCGGATCATGTTTTGTTCTCTATGTTCTGTTAGTTTTGCACTCCCTTATTTTCTGTTTTGTGCTCTTTGGGTGTTTGTTTTGGTTTCCATGGGTACTAATTGGTTCCACCTGCCTCTGATTAGTGCTCAACAGTAGGTGAACATGGGGAGCACTAATCAGAGGCAGGTGAAACCAAAACAAACACCAAAAGTGCACAAAACTAGAACTGCCTCTGATTAGTGCTCTCCATGTTCACCTGCTGTTGAACACTAATCAGAGGCAGGTGAAACCAATTAGTACCCATGGAAACCAAAACAAACTGTCATGATCCGTTATCCGGATCATGTTTTGTTCTTTATGTTCTGTTAGTTTTGCACTCCCTTATTTCCTGTTTTGTGCACTTTGGGTGTTTGTTTTGGTTTCCATGGGTACTAATTGGTTCCACCTGCCTCTGATTAGTGCTCAACAGTAGGTGAACATGGGGAGCACTAATCAGAGGCAGGTGAAACCAAAACAAACACCCAAAGTGCACAAAACTAGAACTGCCTCTGATTAGTGCTCTCCATGTTCACCTGCTGTTGAACACTAATCAGAGGCAGGTGAAACCAATTAGTACCCATGGAAACCAAAACAAACACCCAAAGTGCATTAAACAGGAACTAAGGGAGTCCAAAACTAACCGAACATACTAAACAAAACATGATCCGGATCGCGAATCATGACAGGTTCACAGTGCGGCGCATGTTTGTAACCGTGTTAAAGTTGTTTATACGGCCATTCTCAGTGTGACCTGTATGGCTGTTGACCAAGTATGCCTTGCATTCACTGTGTGAAAAGCCGTAGATATTATGTGACTGGGGCAGGCATGCAAAGGAAGTGCCTTTAAGGTTTATTGGCGCTCTGTACTGCTTCCTACGTCCGTGTACACAGCGGTGTTTTAAAAAGTCATAATTTAACTTTTTGAAACTGATATTATATGTATAGCATTTTTCGGCCCATAATATCGGCAGTCCGATATTATTGGACATCTGTATAATGACAGAGAGGAAAGTTTGGGTTTCCCTGCTTAGGCTGCTGCCCCCGCGACCCGACCTCGGTTAAGCGGAAGAAGATGGATGGCTGGATGGATGGATCTCTATAATTGTTATTTACTGTTGAGGGTCACTTCAACCAGTATGTTTTTGTTTTATTACGGTTGTAGATTTTTTTTTTTATCATACTAAAAGTTGCTTTTAAACTCTTGTATGAGATCTAACTCCTGCATCACAACCTGTTATGTGAGCTGCCATGAAGTCACATCCCTTATTTAGCAAAAATAACAAAGTTATACACAAACATTCCACACTATTATGATTATTTGCACAATGTTATAAGATCCCTTTCATAGGAGAGCCCTGTCTCAAATTAGGAATGTGCTGGGTTTAGTTTTTTTTTTTTTTGCATTTGCATTTGCGTCAAGAGATGTTGGTGTTTATTTTCAAAATATACAAACCTTCAATGGATGGACAAAACATAGTGACTGTAATATAAGACGTGTTGAGCTTTGTGAAGCTTTATGTTGGCTTGGATTGAATTTACAATAACGGTTCATATAATTGATATGGTTGACTGAGTTCTTCTTATGTCAACATTCCATCAGTGTTGTATGTCAACTCGCTGCTAAAGTGAGCGAGCTCGCTTTGGATGTCGGTAATGTTTCTGCATAAAGTAGGTCAAAATAGTCAGCTCCGTCTTCGCTAAAGGCAAATGTTAGGGGGAACTTCAAGTTGTACAATTTCCTACAATGAGGGTTGAATAATTTTCAGTGCAACTGTAAAGTACAAACCCCGTTTTTATATGAGTTGGGAAATTGTGTTAGATGTAAATATAAACGGAATGCAATGATTTGCAAATCCTTTTCAACCCATATTCAATTGAATGCACTACAAACACAAGATATTTGATGTTCAAACTCATAAACGTTATTTTTTTTGCAAATAATTATTAACTTAGAAGTTCATGGCTGCAACACGTGCCAAAGTAGTTGGGAAAGGGCATGTTCACCACTGTGTTACATCACCTTTTCTTTTAACAACACTCAATAAACGTTTGGGAGCTGAGGAAACTAATTGTTGAAGCTTTGAAAGTAGAATTCTTTCCCATTCTTGTTTTATGTAGAGCTTCAGTCGGTCAACAGTCCAGGGTCTCCGCTGTCGTATTTTACGCTTCATAATGCGCCACACATTCTGAATGGGAGACAGGTCTGGACTGCAGGCGGGCCAGGAAAGTACCCTCACTCTTCTTTTACAAAGCCACGCTGTTGTAACACGTCCTGAATGTGGCTTGGCATTGTCTTGCTGAAATAATCAGGGGCGTCCATGAAAAAGACGTTGCTTTGATTGCAGCGTATGTTGTTCCAAAAGCTGTATGTACCTTTCAGCATTAATGGTGCCTTCACGGATGTGTAAATTACCCATGCCTTGGGCACTAATGCACCCCCATACCATCACAGATGCTGGTTTTTCAACTTTGCGTCGATAACAGTCTGGATGGTTCGCTTCTCCTTTGACACGATGTCGAATATTTCCAAAAACAAATCGAAATGTGTACTTGTCAGACCACAGAACACTTTTCCACTTTGCATCAGTCCATCTTAGATGATCTCGGGCCCAGAGAAGCCGGTGGCGTTTCTGGATGTTGTTGATAAATGGCTTTCGCTTTGCATAGTAGAGCTTTAACTTGCACTTACAGATGTAGTGACCAACTGTATTTAGTGACAGTGGTTTTCTGAAGTGTTCCTGAACCCATGTGGTGATATCCTTTAGAGATTGATGTCGGTTTTTGATACAGTGTCGCCTGAGGGATTGAAGGTCACGGTCATTCAATGTTGGTTTCCGGCCATGCCGCTTACGTGTAGTGATTTCTCCAAATTCTCTCAACCTTTTGATGATATTATGGACCGTAGATGTTGAAATCCCAAAATTTATTGCAATTGCACTTTGAGAAACGTTGTTCTTAAACTGTTTGACTATTTGCTCACGCAGTTGTGGACAAAGGGGTGTACCTCGCCACATCCTTTCTTGTGAAAGACTGAGCGTTTTTTGGGAAGCTGTTTTTATACCCAATCCTGGCACCCACCTGTTCCCAATTAGCCTGCACACCTGTGGGAGGTTCCAAATAAGTGTTTGATGAGCATTCCTCAACTTTATCAGTATCTATTGCCACCTTTCCCAACTTCTTTGTCACGTGTTGCTGGCATCAAATTCTAAAGTTAATGATTATTTGCACAAAAAAAAATGTTTCAGTTTGAACATCAAATGTGTTGTCTTTGTAGCATATTCAGCTGAATATGGGTTGAAAAGGATTTGCAAATCATTGTATTCTGTTTATATTTACATCTAACGCAATTTCCCAACTCACATGGAAACGGGGTTTGTAGTAGCAGCAGTAGTAGTAGCGACTTCCTTGTTCATTTTACGGGATTCAATCAACTTCTTTTGTTATCACTTGCTTGCAAGTGGCATTTGGGCCTGTGTGCAAGTTCATACTGGAGTCTGATAAAGATCACCGTGGAAGTCGCTTCCTAGCAGTCCCACTGACAGACACTTCACCGAAGCCAGGCGTGCAAGTTGAACACAATTTTTAATGCACATATATTTTATTCCAAGTCTTTCGTCCGCAGAACTTGACTTTTCAGTCACGTCAATATCCTCTCCCTCCTCCTGCTCTTGGCCGCCTATTGTTAAAGATGTGGTAGAAATGTCGGGTATTTAAACCGGGGCCTCATCCTGTTTGTGACGCCAATTTTATGTGGTGGCCTGTACAGAAACGCCAATTTTATGTGGTAGAAAGGCCAAATCTTAAACAGGAACAACAGAGAGTTTGTTACAACAGTTTTATTTACTCATAATCAGATAGTACAAAGTTGGATTGAATCGATATGAATTACAGACAGTGTCTCATGAGACGAAAGATGGTGCACCCTCTTAAAAGGAATTAATAAGAGCGCACATCAGGCTTGGTCTTCCCTTCTTATTTATACCCTCCATGATGGCCTGATTTGTAGCATATCAACTTATATAACTGTCGAATGTTCAGGGTGACTTGACCTCCTATGTCGTATCCCTCCCAATGCATTCAGTTTAGAGGTGACCCTAGGACTGACATTTTCCACTACAAAGACAACCGGTGATTAGATTAACACGTACCACTTGGGAAATCTAATCACCTGTCAGCTGTGTCTCGCTTTCAGCCCATGCCCCGCCCCCATCCGATGGTGCTCGTCCTCAGCACCATAAACAGTGGTGGTGACCTTTGCTCCTGCAGGCGTGCTGGCCACACCTCCCTCCGCAATCACATTTTAGATAAAATCTAAACAGTCAGCTGTAAATAAATCTGATAAAGGCCAACATGGCATTCAGCATAAACGCCCCTGGGTACCACTAATACAGGGGTCACCAACGTCGTGCCCGCGGGCACCAGGTAGTCCGTAAGGACAAGATGAGTAGCCTGCTGGCCTGTTCTTCAAATACCTCAAATAGCAGCACTTACCAGTGAGCTGCCTCTATTTTTAAAATTGTATTTATTTACTAGCAAGCTGGTCTTGCTTTGCTTGACATTTTTAATTCTAAAAGAGACAGAACTCAAATAGAATTTAAAAATCCAAGAAAATATTTTAAAGACGTGGTATTCACTTGTTTAAATAAATTCATTTATTTTTTTACTTTGCTTCTTATAACTTTCAGAAAGACAATTTCAGAGAAAAAATACAACGTTAAAAATAATTGTAAAATTTTTAAACACATATTACTTTTCACCTTTTAAATTCCTTCCTCTTCTTTCCTGACAATTTAAATCAATGTTCAAGTATTTTTTTTTTATTGTAAAGAATAATAAATACATTTTAATTTAATTCTTCATTTTAGCTTCTGTTTTTTCGACGAAGAATATTTGTGAACATTTTCTTCAAACTTATTATGATTAAAATTCAAAAAAATTATTCTGGCAAATCTGGAAAATCTATAGAATCAAATTTAAATCTTATATCAAAGTCTTTTGAATTTCATTTAAAATTTCTGTTCTGGAAAGTCTAGAAGAAATAATGATTTGTCTTTGTTAGAAATATAGCTTGGTCCAATGTGTTATATATTCTAAGAAAAAGCAGATTGGATTTTAACCTATTTAAAACATGTCATCAAAATTCTAAAATTAATATTAATCAGTAAAAATTACTAATGATGTACCATAAATTATTTTCTTAATATTTTCAAAAAGATTCGAATTAGCAAGTTTTTTTCTTCATTTTTTTCGGTTGAATTTTGAATTTTAAAGAGTCTAAATTGAAGATAAACTACGTTTCAAAATAAAATTGTCATTTTTTTCGTGTTTTCTCCTCTTTTAAAAAGTTAAATTAAGTGTTTTTTTCATCATTTATTCCCTACAAAAAAACCTTCCATAAACGGAAAAAAATGTACGACGGAATAACAGACGGAAATACCCATTTTTTTTGTATGTATAGATTTATTTATTTAAGGTAAATTGAGCAAATTGGCTATTTCTGGCAATTTATTTAAGTGTGTATCAAACTGGTAGCCCTTGGCATTAATCAGTACCCAAGAAGTAGCTCTTGGTTTCAAAAAGGTTGGTGACCCCTGCACTAATACTACCACTGTCCTATATATACTTAGTATCCGATTGATATAAAAAAATTGTAAAACCGCCCTTTCTGAATGTTTATTTTCTTCAGCTTTAATACTTGATGTCCTTTTGTTCTTTTTTCTATGAGCCAAAAAAAGATCATCCCTGTTGACATTATGTTGAAGTCAAAATGTGTGACGTGCGAACCACAAAATTTGAGTCAACACTTGGCTTTCTCAAAGGTTAAATCTGAAATGTGTTGACAGTATGGCCTCAGTCTCTCTCTTCGTCATCTTGTACTCAATCATTTTCGCTGACTTGGTGCTGGCGTGACGTCACCGAGCTGAATGAACGTTTGACTTTCTCTTTTCCAAAAAGACAAGGAAAAAGGCATGACAGGCAACAAAAAAGCGTGTCCTTGACGACCACAATAAGTGTGTGTGGGTGTGTGATTCCATGACAATTTCCAGACAAGCTGTTCACACAGACCTTTATGTTTGATCATCCTTTTGAACTACTTAGACGACTTTTTGTCTTCACTGGACAGCAGTGACGCTGGAGCAGATTGATGGCAGGTACACGGCGTGTGTCTGAAAAGTTCCAGGACTTTCGATCCCAACCTCTTGCAATGCAGGGTCAAGTTTTTGACACAAGGCCAGACGATTAAACAGCACGTCGAGAGATACTGAGATACTGGAACCAAGGCCGCCTTGAAGGGCTCATATCATGACTATAAATGTACATTTAAAACACTTCATTGTGGTCTACGTAACATGTAATAGTGGTTCTTAGGTGAAAAATGTGCATAGATTTTGTTTTACAGACCTATTTCTAAGCCACTTTGTTATCTCCCTTTCAAAACATCCTGTTCTGAGAGGCGGAGTTGTCAGATGCAAATGAACCTGTCATCACCACGCTCACACATCGTACATTTAATTTTTTTAATTTTTGATATATTTACAAATATCTCTTTAAAAACATTTTTGTCATAGGGTATTGTGTGTAGAATTTTGAGGGCAAAAATGAATTTATTTCATTTTGGAATGAAGCTGGAAAATAAACAAAATGTGGATTGAAAAAGTTAAGTCTGTGATGCACTGTACTTTATATATATATATATATATATATATATAAATATATATATATATATATATATATATATCTATATATATATACATATATATATATATAATATATATATATATATATATATATATGTATATATATATATATATATGTATGTGTGTGTGTGTTTGTGTATATATAGTTGTGTATTTGTATATATGTGTATGTATATATATAGTTGTGTATTTGTATATATGTGTATGTATATATATAGTTGTGTATTTGTATATATGTGTATGTATATATATGTATGTATATGTATATATACATGTATATATGTGTATATGTGTGTGTATATATATGTATATATGTGTATATGTGTGTGTATATATATGTATATATATGTACTGTATGTGTGTATATATACATATATGTGTGTGTGTGTGTATATATATATATATATAGTTGTGTATTTATGTGTATATTTATATATGTATATGTATGTATATATATATGTGTATATATGTATATATACTGTATGTGTGTATATATATATATGTGTGTGTGTATATATATATAGTTGTGTATTTATATGTGTATATATATATATATATATATATATATTTCCGCCCGATTGTAGCTGAGATAGGCGCCAGCGCCCCCCGCGACCCCAAAAGGGAATAAGCGGTAGAAAATAGATGGATGGATGGATATATATGTGTATATATATGTGTATATGTATTTATATATATGTGTATATTTATGTATATTTGTGTGTGTATATATTGCCAAAAGTATTTGGCCACCTGCCTTGACAAGGCCAAACCCAACTCCTGAAGACCAACCCCACACCATAATTCCTCCTCCATCAAATTTCACACTCGGCACAATGCAGTCCGAAATGTACCGTTCTCCTGGCAACCTCCAAACCCAGACTCGTCCAACATATTGCCAGATGATAAAGCGTGATTCATCACTCCAGAGAACGCGTCTCCACTGCTCTAGAGTCCAGTGACTGAGTTGATGTTGTTCCCAAACTCTTCCATTTTCTTAAAATAAAGCCGACAGTTGACTTTGGAATATTTAGGAGCGAGGAAATTTCACGACTGGATTTGTTGCACATGTGGCATCCTAAGACAGTTCCATGCTGGAAATCACTGAGCTCCTGAGAGTGCAAGCAAATCGATGCTAACATGCTATTTAGCCTAACTGCATGTACATATTGCATCATTATGCCTCGTTTGTAGGTATATTTGAGCTCATTTAATTTATTTCCCTTATGTCTTCTGTGTATTTAATTTATATTTGCATGTCTCATGACACATTATCTGTATGTAATATTGGCTGCATTTCTCATAGTTGTTTGTGTGCCATATTGTTCCAGACCACAGCAAACGTTACCCAGCTTTGCAAAAATTGTAATAAATCTATTAGAGTAAGACAGCCTGCCGTTTCCTTAAACTTGGACACGCACATCTACACTTTTGGCCATTTATTTCCAGGGGTTATCGTACCCTCTGAATAGCCTCCATTTTGCTAATGATTTCCAATGTTGCAAAAATTTGCAGGATGAAAATTAAAATACAACATTTCTTTCAACAAAGATTTGCAGAAAAACATAAAAAAAAAATCTATTCTTTTATTCTTATTATTATTATTAAATATTTTACACACGGAGTAAGAATTAGCAGGAGCAGACACTGGCGTGCTAATTGCTAAGCTAGCTTGACACAAACAGAAGAAACAAGTGCTTAACAAAGTTGAAGAAGTGTAGATGGAAACGCGTTACAGCTGAAAGTAGGCAGCTATTAACAAGGAAATTGTTAAATAAGAGATTTTCTTATTCAAACGGGGATAGAAGGTCCATTCTATGTGTCATACTTGATCATTTTGCGATATTGCCATTTTTTGCTGAAAGGATTTAGTAGAGAACATCGACGATAAAGTTCGCAACTTTTGGTCGCCAATAAAAAAGCCTTGCCTGTACCGGAAGTAGCAGACAATGTGCGCGTGACGTCACGGGTTGTACGGCTGCTCACATCTGAACATTGTTTACAATCATGGCCACCAGCAGCGAGATTAATTTGAGCGATGATGAAAGATTTGTGGCTGAGGAAAGTGAGAGTGAAGGACTAGGGAGGAAAAAAAAAGAGACTAGAGGGTAGTGGGAGTGATTCAGATGTTATTAGACACATTTACTAGGATAATTCTGGAAAATCCCTTATCTGCTTATTGTGTTACTAGTGTTTTAGTGAGATTATATGGTCTTAGCTGTACGGGTGGTGGCGATACCCATCTCTGCCCTTCGCAAGGGACCCTCTCCGAAACACGATCTTTCGAAATGATCGCTGCATAATACACTGTACTTTTTGTGTGTGGTCCAATCCAATCGTGTTCGCTTGACATCTCGGTTCCATAGAGATCGAAATCTATTGCTATTCTTTATAAAGTAAGACACATGCTGAATAAGAAATGCCTGCATATGTTGTATTATTCTTTTATTTTTCCATATTTAACGTATTGTGTTGTAATTTGGGGAAATGTTCATAAAACAAACATAGACCCAATAATAAAACTTCAAAAAACGGTCAGTAGAATAATACACAAAGCGTGCTACTAAGAACATACCCATCCATTATTTATAAGTTCAAATGTATTAAAATGTTCAGACATTGTGTTTTTAAAAACACAGCTTGTATTCTCAGGCTATTTCATTTAAGAGGAGAAAACTATAATTTACGGGGGATATCGATTTTTGAAATAGGTAAAGCGAGAACAAATATAAAATACAAATGTATTACAGTTTTAGGAGTTAAATGGTGGAACAAGCTCAGTGATGAGCTGAAGACATGCACTTCTTTGGTAAGGTTTAAGAAAACATTGAAAGGTGAAATAATTGAAAATTATAAAATATAGTAACAATTACTTTCATCCTATTGTTTTTTTTATTTTTTTTTAACATTGATGTTCCAGTCAATCTAATCTTCAGTGAAAGTATAGGATAGGCAAATATAAGCTTTGGCTTCAGCCTTTTCCTTTTTTGGTCATTCTGTGTAAATGTGCATAATTATATACATATAACATGTACTGTAAAACTGATCACACAAAATGGTTGATTGATTTGTTTGATTATATGACCGAAATAAACTTATTTCATTCATTTCATATTTCATAGTAAAGCTTGACTGTCATCTTTCGGGAATGTAAACAATGAAACACCGGCTGTGTTTGTGTTGCTAAAGCCGGCCGCAATACACCGCTTCCCGCCTACGTCTTTCTTCTTTGACTACTCCATTGTTCATTGAACAAATTGCTAAATATTCAGCAACACAGAAGTCCAGAATACAGTGGAATTTCGCGATGAAAACAGACGAGCTAATAGCTGGGAACGATGCTGGAACAAAATGTCCTTGACAATCCGTGACGTGACGTCACCCGCATGCCTCATCCTACTGAGATGTTTCAGCAGGATATTTCGGCGCAAAATTTTAAATTGTGCTTTAGTAAAATAACCCAGCCGTTTTGGCATGTGTTGCGATGTTAATATTTCATCATTGATATATAAACTATCGGTAGTGGTCGGTAGTAGTGGGTTTCAGTAGGCCTTTAACAAGTAGGTTAATAAGAGAATAAATGAATTAAGGATGTATGTTTGCTGTGTAGTGGGCCAGGCGTACACAGTTGACGCTGTTAGTCGGGACCCGAGGTTGCAGAGAGGGCAGGCAATGTGCAGGTATGAAGCTCTTTTGTGAGGAAAAATATAGGTAGTACAGCAGGGAAGTTCACAAAAAACAGACAAGCATTGAAGGGTTGAAGATGTTAACCCCAGCAAGCAAAAAAAAGAGAAAAAGATCCCACAACTAGCAGAGGATTTACAATATAAAACAGGTGCGCTTCTCGCTCTTTCAAGCAAGAGTGAAGGTGAAACATACCGTGACCAACAGGAACTAGAAATGACGAAATAGTAGTCTCTATAACAGGAAATAATGGTGGCAACACAGGAAAAGAAGAAGTCAAAACCTGTAATATGAGATCATAAGAGGGTATTTAAATCCATATATAAGTAGTGCCGAAACCAAGGGGAGTATCGGTATTTAATTGATACCAGAGTGTAGAGCTGGGCGCTACGGACCAAAACTGATACCGCGGTATTTTCAAGCTGAATGGCGGTATTTAAACATGTGAAGAGCTTAAGGTTGCCTAAGTTTTTTTTATGTAACCAGTGTTTAGAGCAGGGGTCACCAACGCGGTGCCCGCGGGCACCAGGTAGCCCAGATGAGTCGCCCGCTGGCCTGTTCTAAAAGTAGCTCAAATAGCAGCACTTACCAGTGAGCTGCCTTTATTTTTTAAATTGTATTTATTTACTAGCAAGCTGGTCTCGCTTTGCTCGACATTTTTAATTCTGAGAGAGACAAAACTCAAATAGAATTTGAAAACCCAAGAAAATATTTTAAAGACTTGGTCTTCACTTGTTGAAATTAATTCATTTTTTTTTTTACTTTGCTTCTTATAACTTTCAGCAAAAAATTCAATCTTAAAAATTATTTTAGGATTTTTAAAAACATATGACTTTTTACCTTTTAAATTCGTTCTTCTACTTTCCTCACAATTTAAATCGATCTTCAAGTAAATTTATTTTTATTTATAGTAAAGAATAATAAATACGTTTTAATTTAATTCTTCATTTTTGCTTCTGTTTTTTAAACTAAAAGTATTTATGAAATATTTCTTCAAACTTATTATGATTAAAACTCCCCAAAAATATTTTGGCAAATCTAGAAAATCTTTAGAATCAAATTGAAATCTTATTTCAAAGTCTTTTGAATTTCTTTTAAAATGTTTGTTCTGGAAAATCTAGACGAAATAAAGATTTGTCTTTATTAGAAATATAGCTTGGTCCAATTTGTTATATATTCTAACAAAGTGCAGATTGGATTTTAACCTATTTAAAACATGTCATCAAAATTCTAAAATTAATCTTAATGAGGTAAAATTACTAATGATGTCCCATAAATTATTTTTTTATTTTTTTCAAAAAGAATCGAATTAGTTCGTTTTTCTATTACATTTTTTGGGGTTGAATTTTGAATTTTAAAGAGTCGAAATTGAAGATAATCTATGTTTCAAAATTTTATTTTCATTTTTTTCGTGTTTTCTCCTCTTTTAAACCGTTCAATTAAGTGTTTTTTCATCATTTATTCTCGACAAAAAACCTTCCGTGAAAGGAAAAAAAATGCACGACGGAATGACAGACAGAAATACCCATTTATATATATATATATATATATATATATATATATATATATATATATATATATATATATATATATATATATATATATATATATTTATTAAAGGTGAATTGAGCAAATTGGCTATTTCTGGCAATTTATTTAAGTGTGTATCAAACTGGTAGCCCTTCGCATTAATCAGTACCCAAGAAGTAGCTCTTGGTTTCAAAAAGGTTGATGACCCCTGGTTTAGAGTACTCATATTATTTTTGTTGTAAGTAGTAATGTAATGTGTTATTATAATCGTAATAACTACAGATGTCAGATAATGGCTTTTTTGCCGATATCTGATATTCCGATATTGTCCGACTCTTAATTACCGATTCCGATATCAATCCATACCGATACATACAGTCGGGGAATGAACACATTATTATGCCTAATTTTGTTGTGATGCCCCGCTGGATGCATTAAACAATGTAACAAGGTTTTCCAAAATAAATCAACTCAAGTTATGGAAAAAAAATACCAACATGGCACTGCCATATTTATTATTGAAGTCACAAAGTGCATTATTTTTTTTTAACAAGCATCAAAACAGCAACTTGGAATTTGGGACATGCTCTCCCTGAGAGAGCATGAGGAGGCTGATGTGGGCGGGGTTGGGTGGGTGTATATTGTAGTGACCTCGAGAGTTAGTGCTGCAAGGGTCCTGGGTATTTTCTTCTGTTGTGTTTACGGTGCGGATGTTCTCCAAAAATGTGTTTGTCATTCTTGTTTCGTGTGGGTTCACAGTGTGGCGCATATATTTGTAACGGTGTTAAAGTTGTTTATACGGCCACCCTCAGTGTGACCTGTATGGCTGTTGACCAAGTATGTGTTGCATTCACTTGTGTGTGTGAAAAAGGGTAGATATTGTGTGATTGGGCCGGCCCGCAAAGGCAGTGCCTTTAAGGTTTATTGGCGCTCTGAACTTCTCCCTACGTCCGTGTACACAGCGGCGTTTTTAATAAGTCATAAATTTTACTTTTTGAAACCGATACTGATCATTTTGAAACCGATACCGATAATTTCCAATATTAAATTTTAAAGCATTTATCGGACATCCCTAATAATAATAATACATTACACTTATAAGGCGCCTTACTCGGCACTCAAGAACACCATACAAAAACCAAACATCTTCCGCTTATCTGAGGTCGGGTCGCGGGGGCAGCAGCCTAAGCAGGGAAGCCCAGACTTCCCTCTCCCCAGCTACTTCGTCCAGCTCCTCCCGGGGGATCCTGAGGCGTTCCCAGACCGGCCGCAGAGACATAGTCTTCCCAACGTGTCCTGGGTCTTCCCAGTGGCCTCCTACCGGTCGGACGTGCCCGAAACACCTCCCTAGGGAGGCGTTCGGGTGTTATCCTGACCGCATGCCCGAACCACCTCATCTGGCTCCTTTCCTCTCCACTTTACTAATTATTTTCCAATGTTGCAAAAATGTGTAGAATAAAAATTTGAATACAAAATATCTGTCAACAAAGATTTGCGTCAGCCTTTAATAGTAGGCTAATATAGCTACTATAGACACTTACTGTATTTCCTTGAATTGCCGCAGGGCAGATAGTATGGGCCTGCCGGTATTAACTCGCTTTCCAAAATAATTAGCGCATGCTTAGTATTACCGCCGGGTCAAACTTGTGACGTCACGAGTGACACTTCTCCTGTCGTCATTTTCAAAATGGAGGAGGCTGATGTCAATACCGGTCATTTGAAATCGCATAAAGGGAAGAAGATTAAGAGCTATTCAGTAGGATTTAAAGGGGAACATTATCAGCAGACCTATGTGAGCGCCAATATATACCTTGATGTTGCAGAGAAAAGACCTTATGTTTTTTTAACCGATTTCCGAACTCTAAAAGGGTGAATTTGGCGATCTAAACGCCTTTCAATTGTTCGTTGTCGGAGCGATGACCTTTCACCCGTGACGTCACCATGGGAATCAATCCGCCATTTTCTCAAACACATTACACACATAAGTCAAATCAGCTCTGTTATTTTCTTTGACTGTTTTCCGTACCTTGGAGACATCATGCCTGGTCGGTGTGTTGCCGGGTGTAACAACACGATCAGGGACGGGTTCAAGTTGCTTTACGTGGATTGTGCATCGATTCGCACGGCATGCGAATCGATGCTAACATGCTATTTAGGCTAGCTGTATGTACAAATTGCATCGTTATGCCTCATTTGTAGCTATATTTGCATCCAGCCTTTCCCTCCACCCACATTTAATGCCAAACAAACACATACCAATCGACAGATTTAAATTGCACCAGTGTCAAAGGATGCGAAAGTCCCTCGTTTGGTCTGCACATTTTACCGGCGATGCTACGACAGAGATGGCAGGAATGTGTGGATATCATGCGACACTCAAAACAGATGCATTTCCAACGATAAAGTCGACGAAATCACAAAGGTGAGTTTTGTTGATTGTATTGACTTATGTGCTAATCAGACATATTTGGTCACGGCATGACTGCCAGCTATCGATGCTAACGTGCTATTTAGGCTAGCTGTATGTACATTTGTAGCTATATTTCCCTCCACCCACATTTAATGCCAAACAAACACTTACTAATCGACAGATTTAAGTTGCTCCAGTGGTCTTGTCAAAAGATGCAATCGTTGGTTAGAAGGCGATCGTCGAATAGCTTCAATAGCTATTCGCTCAATAGCTTCAGTTTCTTCTTCAATTTCCACACTCCAACCATCCGTTTCAATACATGCGTAATCTGTTGAATCGCTTAATCCGCTGAAATCCGAGTCTGAATCCGAGCTAATGTCGCTATATCTTGCTGTGCTATCCACCATGTTTGTTTGTATTGGCGTCACTATGTCACGTCACAGGAAAATGGACGGTGGATTTACAGATAGCGAAAATCAGGCACTTTAAAGCCTTTTTTTGGGATATTCCATGATGGGTAAAATTTTGAGAAAAACTTCAAAAAAATACTTTTAAAGTCATTTTGATAGTAGGCTAATGTAGATCAAATAGACACATCATTTTTAATTTTTTGCGGCTCCAGACAGATTTTTTTCCATGTCTATTGCGGCAAATCGACCACATTTCTTACGAGTGTTATTATTACTGAATGACTGGAGGACGAGGCTAAACATGTTACACACCGAGTAGCTTTAGTGTAGGTTGTGGTCATGTGACTGCCAGGCGCCGTTTGATTGGTGAAATGTAGTCAAAGGACCTGCGATGAGGTGTCGACTTGTCCAGGGTTTACACCGCCTTCCGCCCTATTGCAGCTGAGATAGGCATCAGCAAATCCCCCCCCCACGCACACACACACACACACAATCCAAAAAGGGACAAGCAGTAGAAAATGGATGGATGGATGGAGTCAAACGTCACCTGTGCTTACGTTGGATCAGTGAAGCAAAAACATGGTCTGCAGGAAAGTCTCTCTAATGAGCCAAATTAACACATAGATTGTTCATCTACATCCGCTTATCCAAGGTCGGGTCGCGGGGGCAGCAGCCTAAGCAGGGAAGCCAAGACTTCCCTCTCCCCAGCCATTTCGTCCAGCTCCTCCTGGGTGATCCCGAGGCGTTCCCAGACCAACCGGGAGACATAGTCTTCCCAACGTGTCCTGGGTCTTCCCCGTGGAATATATAAATTTACAAAAACACTCAAGTGAAAGTAAAAAATATATATATATTAAAATAACAAACTAAAATTCATACAAAAAAGTTAAATGCTATGGGCTGCGATGAGGTGGCGACTTGTCCAGGGTGTACTCCGCCTTCTGCCCGAATGAGACCCCAAAGGGAATAAGCGGTAGAAAATGGATGGATGGATGGTTGTTATGTGTTACTACTTAGCCATGTCTCGATTGGGCATCATACCCTGCAAAGTGAACAAAGCCTTAGTAATTAATGTTTTAAAATGAAATACTGTAACTTGGCAGCACGGTGGGGCAGGGGTTAGTGCATGTGCCTCACAATACAAAGGTCCTGAGTAGTCCTGGGTTCAATCCCGGGCTGGGGATCTTTCTGTGTGGAGTTTGCATGTTCTCCCCGTGAATGTGTGGGTTCCCTCCGGGTACTCCGGCTTCGTCCCCCTTCCAAAGACATGCACCTGGGGATAGGCCCCTCCCACCTCCAAAGACATGCACCTGTGGATAGGCCCCTCCCACCTCCAAAGACATGCACCTGTGGATAGGCCCCTCCCACTTCCAAAGACATACACCTGGGGATAGGCCCCTCCCACTTCCAAAGACATGCACCTGGGGCTAGGCCCCTCCCACCTCCAAAGACACACACTGGGGATAGGCCCCTCCCACCTCCAAAGACATGCACCTGTGGATAGGCCCCTCCCACCTCCAAAGACATGCACCTGGGGATAGGCCCCTCCCACTTCCAAAGACATACACCTGGGGATAGGCCCCTCCCACTTCCAAAGACATGCACCTGGGGCTAGGCGCCTCCCACCTCCAAAGACATGCACCTGGGGCTAGGCCCCTCCCACCTCCAAAGACATGCACCTGGGGCTAGGCCCCTCCCACCTCCAAAGACATGCACCTGGGGATAGGCCCTCCCACCCCCAAAGACATGCACCTGGGGATAGGCCCCTCCCACCTCCAAAGACATGCACCTAGGGATAAGCCCCTCCCACCTCCAAAGACATGCACCTGGGGATAGGCCCCTCCCACTTCCAAAGACATGCACCAGGGGATAGGCCCCTCCCACTTCCAAAGACATGCACCTGGGAATAAACCCTCCCACTTCCAAAGACATGCACCTGTGGATAGGCCCCTCCCACCTCCAAAGACATGCACCTGGGGATTGGCAACACTAAAATTGTCCCTAGTGTGTGAATGTGAGTGTGAATGTTGTCTATCTGTGTTGGCCCTGTGATGAGGTGGCGACTTGTCCAAGGTGTACACCGCCTTCCGGCCGAATGCAGCTGAGATAGGCTCCCGCACGCCCCGTGACCCCGGGGTAGAAAATGGATGGATGGATACTGTAACTTTTGCACAACCTACAACCTATATGGCGATATACCCCTGCGTAATATTGCATCCCGGGAATCAAACCCTGCTCTAAACCTGTGGATGTGTGTTTGTCAGCATGTTTGACGAGGAGTGGAATGCGACACTCTCCCTCCCGATGAGGAGGTTTCCGGGTGTTCCACATTCCTGTCACCCGTGGAGCCGGTTTTACTTTCAGGCTTTTTCTCTGCGCACCTGCTGTTTCGAGTTCACTATTTCCTCCTGTTGAATTGTGAATTGTTCACATTTGCATCACATTTTTTTGTCTATATATGACATTTTTCTTAGTCTGTTACATCAATGTGAATGTTGGAATTTGGCTGTTCTTAAATCCGACTTTGGACTGCAGTCTGGACGTTCATGTTGCATTCATTTGACATATACGTCCTTTAAAGGTGATCAACGTCAAAAGAGACAGTCGTGGACAGCGATTTTTGTGGCCCTAGACCGGGGGTTGCTTCCTGGAGCATTTCTTTAAAAAACAATGAAAAATGGAAAAAGATGCAAAAATGTCCATTGTTTTGTGTTTTAGTATGTTTTTTGTTTCAGGACATAAAAGCAAAAGAGACAGGCGTGAGCATGGATTTTTGTGGCCCTAGACCGGGGGTTGCTCCCTGGAGCATTTCTTTAAAAAAGAATGAAAAATGAAAAAAGATGCGAAAATGTAATTTTTTTGTTTTGTTTTAGTATGTTTTTTGTTTCAGGATAAAATAGACAGGCGTGAGCAGGGATTTTTGTAGCCCTAGACCGGGGTTGCTCAATGGAGAATTTTTAAAAAAAGGATGACAAATGGAAAAAGATGCAAAATTTTGTTTTGTTTTGTTTGTTTTTGTTTTAGTATGTTTTTGGTTCAGGACATAAAAGCAAAGGAGACAGGCGTGAGCATGGATTTTTGTGGCGCTAGGTTGCTCCCTGGAGCATTTCTTTAAAAAAGAATGAAAAATGGAAAAAGATGCGAAAATGTTATTATTATTTTTTGTTTTAGTATGTTTTTTGTTTCACAACAAAAGAGATAGGCCTGAGCAGGGATTTTTGTGGCCCTAGACCGGGGGTTGCTCTCTGGAGCATTTTTTTTTAAAAAGGATGACAAATGGAAAAAGATGCGAAAATTTGTTTTGTTTTGTTTGAGTATGTTTTTTGTTTCAGGACATAAAAGCTAAAGAGACAGGCGTGAGCATGGATTTTTGTGGCCCTAGACCGGGGGTTGCTCCCTGGAGCATTTCTTTAAAAAACAATGAAAAATGGAAAAAGATGCGAAAATTTCAATTTTTTTGTGTTTTAGTATGTTTTTTGTTTCAGGACATAAAAGCAAAAGAGACAGGCGTGAGCATGGATTTTTGTGGCGCTAGGTTGCTCCCTGGAGCATTTCTTTAAAAAAGAATGAAAAATGGAAAAAGATGTGAAAATTTTATTATTATTTTTTGTTTTAGTATGTTTTTTGTTTCACAACAAAAGAGACAGGCCTGAGCAGGGATTTTTGTGGCCCTAGACCGGGGGTTGCTCTCTGGAGCATTTTTTTTAAAAAAAGGATGACAAATGGAAAAAGATGTGAAAATTTGTTTAGTTTTGTTTGTGTATGTTTTTTGTTTCAGGACATAAAAGAAAAAGAGACTGGCGTGAGAATGGATTTTTGTGGCCCTAGACCGGGGGTTGCTCCCTTGAGCATTTCTTTAAAAAAGAATGAAAAATGGAAAAAGATGCAAAAATATATCCATCTATCTATCTATCTATCTATCTATCTATCTATCTATCTATCTATCTATCTATCTATCTATCTATCTATCTATCTATCTATCTATCCATCCATCCATCCAGCTATCCATATATCCATCCATTTATCCAACCATCTATCCATCCATCCATCTATCCATCTACCTGTCCATCCATCCATCTATTCATCCATCTTTCTATCCATCCATTTATCCATCTATCTATCCATCCATCTGTCTATCCATCCATTTATCTATCCATCGTCCATCCATCCATCTATCCATCCACCCATCCATCCATCTATCTATCCATTCAATTATCTAGCTATTCATTTATCTATCCATTGTCCATCCATCCATCCATCTATCTATCCATCCATCCATCCATCTATCCATACATTTATCTATCATCCATCCAGCCATCCATCATCCATCTATCCATCCATCCAGCTATCCATCCATTTATCCATCCATCCATCTATCCATCCATCTATCTATCCATGTATCCATCCATCCGTCCATCCATCCATCCATCTATCCATCCATCTATCTATCCATGTATCCATCCATCCGTCCATCCATCCATCCATCCATCCATCCATCCATCTATCCATCATCCATCCATCTATCCATCCATCTATCTATCTATCCATCCATTCATCTATCCATCCATTTATCTATCCATCGTCCATCCATCCATCCATCCATCCATCTGTCCATCCATCCATCTATCTATCCATCCATTTATCTATCCATCCATCCATCCGTCCATCCATCCAGCTATCCATCTATCATCCATCCACCCATCCATTTATCTATCCATCCATTTATCTATACATCCATCTATCCATCCATCTATCCATCCATCCATTCATCTATCCATCCATTTATCTATCCATCGTCCATCCATCCAGCCATCCAGCCATCCTTTTATCCATCCATCCATCTCACGCATCCGCCCTGAGATCAGTAGGTTGTCAGTTCAAACACCAAAGACACTCAGCTTCAAGGGTTGGGATTGGGGTGAAATCACTAAAAATGATTACCGGGCGCGGCCACCGCTGCTGCTCACTGCTCCCCTCACCTCCCAGGGGGTTTGTTTGTCTATCATTGGTACTTTAACGTAATTGAATTTGTTCACAAAGTGGTGACCCTCACCCCATCCTTGTCTGTGAATGACTGAGCATTTCATGGAAGCTTCTTTTATACCCAATCATGGCACCCACCTGTTCCCAATTAGCCTGCACACATGTGGGATGTTCCAAATAAGTGTTTGATGAGCATTCCTCAACTTTCTCAGTCTTTTTTGCTACTTATGCCAGCTTCTTCAAAACACATTGCAGGCATCAAATTCAAATGAGCTAATATTTTCTAAAAATAACAACGTTTTCCAGTTTGAACGTTAAGTATCTTGTCTTTCCGGCCTATTCAATTGAATCTAGGTTGAAAAGGATGTGCAAATCATTATATTTTGTTTTTATTCACAATTTACACAACGTGCCAACTTCACTGGTTTTTGGGTTTGTAGCTCATCCAGTGTATGTTATCTTTAAAAACAATCATTGAAAAGCCCAAGCTTTAATCATTCTTAATTCTCAATACAAGCACATGGGAATCGGATACAGTTTAATAATGTAACAAAACTACGCAACGTCATGTTTTCCTTTTCAATCCTCAGGGATTGCATGGAGGAATGTGGGTCTTCACCTCCCTCACATCCTACTTCATACCCCGCTCCTTCGCCTCCTTCGCCGCCACTGCATCCAAAACAACAAACACAAACGGACTACAGCAGCCCAAGCTCAACAGGGGGAGTCCAGCTGCGCATCAGGAACAGGTACAGTACCCAAGCCCGGGAAAACAACATGCCAGTTATGAAACGAGTCAGCCAGGTCGTGGCCATTTGGAGATTTAGTGAGCTGGTGAAGACAATAGGTGCTGCAAGGTTTAAACAGGAAGTCAACCAATCAATATTTATTTTGTGTCAGTTGAGGAGGTCACGACCCCTGCTGGACGTCCTGCCTGCATTGTCAAAGTGTCAGAGGGTGTATTAAGTTCAGTCCTGGGCTTGGAATTTGCTCTTCAAACAGTTTCCGTGGCAACCGCCTAACAAAAGTTCCACGTCGTCTTCACCGGTTTTTGCATTTTACCTCGACCGTTTTACAAACCCCGTTTCCATGTGAGTTGGGAAATTGTGTTAGATGTAAATATGAACGGAATACAATGATTTGCAAATCATTTTCAACCCATATTCAGTTGAATATGCTACAAAGACAACATATTTGATGTTCAAACTGATAAACCTTTTTTTTGTTTTTGCAAATAATCATTAACTTTAGAATTTGATGCCAGCAACACGTGCCAAAGAAGCTGGGAAAGGTGGCAATAAATACTGATAAAGTTGAGGAATGCTCATCAAACACTTATTTGGAACATCCAATTGGGAACGGTGGCGTGACAGCAGTGACAATACCAAGTTTTATGACTCTTAAAGGAGACATTATCACAATTTCAGAAGGGTTCAAACCAATAAAAATCAGTTCCCAGTGGCTTATTTTATTTTTGGGAGCTTTTTCCAAATTTTACCCGTCCCGGAATATCCCTAAAAAAAGCTTGAAAGTGCTTGATTTTCGCTATTTTCGCTATTTGCTCCCTGTGACGTCACATAACGATTCCAATACAAACAATGGCGAATAGCACAGCAAGATATAGCGACATTAGCCCGGATTCAGACTCGGATTTCAGCGGCTTAAGCGATTCAACAGATCACGCATGTATTGAAACAGATGGTTGGAGTGTGGAGGCAGATAGCGAAAACGAAATTGAAGAAGAAACTGAAGCTATTGAACCAATAGCTAGTGACGCTATTCGGCCATGCATGTCTGTCTTAGCATCGCCGGTAAAATGTGCAGACCAACCGATCAGGACTTTCGCATTGACACTGGATCAACTTAAATCCGTCGATTGGTAAGTGTTTGTTTGGCATTAAATGTGGGTGGAAGGAAACGCTGGATGCAAATACAACTACAAATGTACATACAGGTAGCCTAAATAGCATGTTAGCATCGATTAGCTGGCAGTCATGCCGCGACCAAATATGTCTGATTAGCACATAAGTCAACAACATCAACAAAACTCACCTTTGTGATTTCTTTAACTTTATCGTTGGGAATGCATCTGCTTTGAGTGTCGCAGGATATCCAGACATTCTTGTCATCTCTGTGCCATCTCTGTCGTAGCATCGCCGGTAAAAACCAAACGAGGGATTTTCGCATCTCTTGACACTGGAGCAACCTAAATCCGTCGATTGCTAAGTGTTTGTTTGGCATTAAATGTGGATGGAGGGAAAGGCTGGATGTAAATATAGCTACAAATGAGGCATAATGCTGGCCTAAATAGCATGTTAGCATCGATTAGCATGCTGTGCTAATCGATGCACATTCTACGTAGATCAACTTAAATCCGTCCCTGATCGTGTTGTTACACCCTCCGACAACACACCTACGCGGCATGATGTCTCCAAGGTAGCAGAAAACAGTAAAAAAAAACGGAAAATAACAGCGCTGATTTGACTCGATGCGTGTGATGTGGTAGGGAAAAATGGCGTTGAGTACCGATGTAACGTCGTCGCTCAGAGAGGGATAAACAGAAAGGCGTTTAATTCGCCAAATTCACCCATTTAGAGTTCGGAAATCGGTTAAAAAAATATATGGTCTTTTTTGCAACATCAAGGTTTATATTGACGCTTACATAGGTCTGGTGATAATGTTCCCCTTTAAGAGTTACAGCTGCAAAATTAGCTAAGCAAAAATAGCTTGAAAGATTAGCATGCTGGAATGCTAATATTTTTTCCTCACCGTTATTTTTCACCAATGACAATCAGCCAATTATAATGCTTTTAAAACAGGCAGCTGTGTGGGCTGCTTTAAGGTCTCTTCCACCCTCATTGGGGTCCTTCAAGCATTAGAGGGGCTGTCACACCAAATTTCTTCTTCCGGGGGTAAAGTTTTTGTAGGGGGGAAGAAATTTGGCGTGACAGCGCCATAATTGGGTATAAATACAGCTTCCTGAAAAATGCTCAGTCTTTCCCAAGAAAGGATGGGGCGAGGTACACCCCTTTGTCCACAACTGCTTGAGCAAATAGTCAAACAGTTTAAGAATAACGTTTCTCAAAGTGCAATTGCAAGAAAATTAGGGATTTCAACATTTACGGTCCATAATATCATCAAAAGGTTCAGAGAATCTGGAGAAATCACTCCACGTAAGCGGCATGACCGGAAACCAACATTGAATGACCGTGACCTTCGATTCCTCAGACGGCACTGTACCAAAAACCGACATCAATCTCTTAAGGATATCACCACATGGGCTCAGGAACACTTCAGAAAACCACTGTCGCTAAATACAGTTCATTGCTACATCTGTAAGTGCAAGTTAAAGCTCTACTATTCAAAGTGAAAGCCATTTATCAACAACATCCAGAAACGCTGCCGGCTTCTCTGGGCCCGAGATCATCTAAGACGGACTGATGCAAAGTGGGAAAGTGTTCTGTGGTCTGACGAGTCCACATTTCAAATTGTTTTTGGAAATATTTCCCAACTCATATGGAAACGGGGTTTGTACTTAAGCTTCGTGTCATGTGAGAAAATGTCAGGTGGTTCAGGTTGGCATCTCTCTTTGCTTAGTTGTGTTTTCTGTAGGCACTGAGGCTTCTTTCGACATCCCGAAAAAATGTACGTTAGGTAAATTGTGGACTATACTTTGACCATTTGTGTGAATTAGGGCTGCTTTTGGTGGTTGGAAAGTCATCAACTATCTTAATTAGGGATGTCCGATAATATCGGACTGCCAATATTATCGGCCGATAAATGCTTTAAAATGTAATGTCGGAAATGATCGGTATTGGTTTCAATAAGTAAAATGTATGACTTTTTAAAACGCCACTGTGTACACGCACATAGGGAGAAGTTCAGAGCGCTAATAAACATTAAAGGCACTTCCCTAGCGTGCCAGCCTAGTCACATAATATCTACGATTTTTCACACACACAAGTGAATGCAAGGCATACTTGGTCAACAGCTATACAGGTCACACTGAAGGTGGCCGTATAAACAACTTTAACACTGTTCCAAATATGCGCCACACTGTGAACCCACACCAAACAAGAATGACAAACACATTTTTGGAGAACATCCACACCGTAACACAACATAAACACAACAGAACAAATACCCAGAACCCCTTGCAGCACTAACTCTTCCGGGACGCTACAATATACACCCCCGTTACCCCCTAGGTGGTAATTTCCGATATTGTCCAACTGTTAATTACCGATTCCGATATCAACCCATACTGATATATAGTCGTGGAATTAACACCTTGTTGCATAAAACAATGTAACAAGGTTTTCCAGAATAAATCAACTCAAGTTATGGAAAAAAATACCAACATGGCACTGCCATATTTATTATTGAAGTCACAAAGTGCATTATTTTCCTTTAACATGCCTCAAAACAGCAGCTTGGAATTTAGGACATGCTCTCCCTGAGAGAGGATGAGGAGGTTGAAGCGGGCGGGGTTGAGTTGGGGGGGGGGTTTAGCGGCAGGGTATATTGTAGCGTCCCAGAAGAGTTAGTGCTGCAAAAGTTTCTGGGTATTTCTTCTGTTATGTTTATGTCGTGTTACGGTGCGGATGTTCTCCCAAAATGTGTTTGTCATTCTTGTTTGATGTTGGTTCACAGTATGGTGCATATTTGTAACAGTGTTAAAGTTGTTTGTACGGCCACCCTCAGTGTGACCTGTATGGCTGTTGACCAAGTATGCCTTGCATTCTCTTGTGTGTGTGAAAAGCCGTAGATATTATGTGACTGAGCCGGCTCGCAAAGGCAGTGCCTTTAAGGTTTATTGACGCTCTGTACTTCTCCCTATGTCCGTGTACACACCGGCGATTTAAATAGTCCTAAATTTTACTTTTTTGAAACCGATTCCGATAACTTTCAAACCGATAATTTTCCGTATACATTTTAAAGCATTTATCCCCATCTCTAATTACCATGAATAAATACTTGACTATTCCGGCATGAAATGAATCAACATAAGTCAACCTCTTGCGGTCTAAAAAGTGAAAGAAAAAGATGTAAGGCTTTACTTCCAAATGTTAAAAAAAAACTCCGCACACAAAGCCGTCTGAAATGGCCGGATTTGAGGCGCCCCCTTGAGGGTGAAGACAGGAGCGAATAGCATGAAGGTCGCTCAAAATTACGATCAATTTTTTGGGTTTTACTCGTTTAAATAAACACATTTTAAAGTTGCTCTTTCCGTGCTGCATAGCGCCGGCGTGTTGAACTTTTTTTTTTTTTTTCTGAAGCTGAGTACGCAAAGGATCTTGGGACATGAAAAGACGCAAAGGATACACAACTTGTACACTTGTTAATGGAAAATTGTTTTTATACTTGCAGAAAATGTTTTTATAGTTGGAGAAAAATGTTCCAGTAAAATGTTTTTTTTACTGGCAGACAAATGTTTTAATACTTAATGCTTTTTTTATTTGCAGAAAATATTGTTTATACGTGCGAATCGTTTTTTGTTTTTTTTTACTTTAAAATCTGATTTATTTTTGTATTGTTTTTGTATTGGTTTTATATTTATTTATTTTTTTGTTATTTTATTCAGTCACTGGTGGAGCTAAGGATAATATTTGGAATATTAGTTTTTTATATTGTTGTGCAGCACTTTGGAAAGATTTCTGTTGTTTAAATGTGCTATACTTGCGAGTTGCTTTTTTTATTTGCAGAAAATAGTTTTATACTGGCAAAAAAACCCAAATATTTGCAGAAAATAGTTTGTAAACTAGCAAATCATTTTTTTAATTGCAGAAAAAAAAAAATCATTTGCAAATCGTTGAGCGTGGGTAAAAACATCTTTGTGGAGTTTGGCAGTAATTTCACTTCATATTAAAGTTAGTGACTTGTTTTTTTTTCCGGTTAAACTACATGTTAAGAGATCTTTCAAACACATTGTCTATGTGTCCAAAGTACTCATGTTTAATACCTGTGCATAAAGTGTGAAATTCCAAACCACACCTTTTCCCTGGCGCATGCATTTTTGCACTAACTTGCAACAATAGTAGAATAGAGTACATTTTTACACTCCAGCAAAAAACACCTCCAACTCTTTGTCGGTGAAATTCTTCTTGTTCGCCGTCTTGCTCGCTATCTTTGTGTTTTTTGACTGTATGGAGTGCGTGATCTCAGCCACATGGCCTGTTCGAATATAATTTGCGTTTAATTAGGGGTATGGACACGGAGTGGCAAGCACCACCAACACGTGCACTGAATTTCACGTTGATTGGGATGTGCGAAAGAAATGTATCGGATTAATACATATAAATAAATTGTGTGCATTCAAAGTTTTGGGGATTTGAGCGTATACCATTTTTTTGTGGGAAATCCTAGCAAGACTTATTACATGAGGCCTCTGGTATTTCACAATAGCACAACATCAATAATGCAGCACATTTCCAGAAAGTATTCTGCATATTTAAGAGCAGTAAACAAACCGAAACAATGTATTTTGTTAGGTAACGCAATTTTATGTTTGAGTTTCATAACACATGTTTTCCTCAAACACATGTAAGGACATGTCAGCATCTACAGTTTGTTTGGTAATGCTTACCAGTTGTTTGTCCAAAAACCAAACATAACTCCTCGAATTAATATCTTTTTTAATGTGTACGTGGTAAGTTGTTAAATACATGTTTACTCAAGTTATTATACTTTCGCAGTCTTTTTGTTGAGTTCGGTTCTTATTTAAATCTATTACTTGGTTTAAGTCTATACAGGTTTTTTTATTTATTATTTTTTACTTTTTAAAAAAATATATAAGTAGTATAAAAGTAATTAGAAAAACCCTTGTTTGTTTCAATAATTTTCCCTAAAATAGGCATCTAGGCTAGAAAGTGTATTTTGTTCGATGATTTGATTATCCATCCATCCATCCATCCATCCATCTTCTTCCGCTTATCCGAGGTCGGGTCGCGGGGGCAGCAGCCTAAGCAGGGAAGCCCAGACTTCCCTCACCCCAGCCACTTCGTCTAGATCTTCCCGGGGGATCCCGAGGCGTTCCCAGGCCAACCGGGAGACATAGTCTTCCCAACGTGTCCTGGGTCTTCCCTGTGGCCTCCTACCGGTTGGGCGTGCCCTAAACACCTCGCTCGGGAGGCGTTCGGGTGGCATCCTGACCAGATGCCCAAACCACCTCATCTGGCTCCTCTCGATGTGGAGGAGCAGCGGCTTTACTTTGAGTTCCTCCCGGATGGCAGAGCTTCTCACCCTATCTCTAAGGGAGAGCCCCACCACACGGCGGAGGAAACTCATTTCGGCCGCTTGTACCCGTGATCTTATCCTTTCGGTCATGACCCAAAGCTCATGACCATAGGTGAGGATGGGAACGTAGATCGACCGGTAAATTGAGAGCTTTGCCTTCCGGCTCAGCTCCTTCTTCACCACAACGGATCGGTACAACGTCCGCATTACTGAAGACGCCGCACCGATCCGCCTGTCGATCTCACGATCCACTCTTCCCCCACTCGTGAACAAGACTCGGGGATTTGATTAATCGAACAAATTAATGGATGGATCACTTGATTACTTAAATAATAAAAGCTCCGAGCAATCGGATTCGATGAAACCTCATCGAGCTGGATGCAATCTCACTTGGAGGGGAGGAAACAGGTGGTAGCTGTGGACTCCCCCAAGGCAGTATACTAAGACCTTTACTGTTCCTAATATACGTAAATGAAATGCCATCAGCATGCCTCTGTGAATTGTTCCTGTTTGCGGATGACTCGGCCCTGCTGGTATCTGGCAAGGACAAGTCACAGGTGGAACAAATCCTCAGTGCTGAACTCCTTAATATTTGCACCTGGCTCGCCGACAACAAGCTATCCATACACTTAGGTAAAACGGAATCCATCCTATTTGGGTCCCACATCAACCTTAAAGGGGAACATTATCACAATTTCAAAAGGGTTAAAAACAATAAAAATCAGTTCCCAGTGGCTTGTTGTATTTTTCGAAGTTTTTTTCAAAATTTTACACCTCCCGGAATATCCTTACAAAAAGCTTTAAAGTTCTTGATTTTCGCTATTTGCGATGCGACTGTCCGTTTCCCTGTGACGTCATACAGGGCTGCCAATACCAACAACATGGCGGTTACCACAGCAAGATATAGCGACATTAGCTCGGATTCAGACTCGGATTTCAGCGGCTTAAGCGATTCAACAGATTATGCATGTATTGAAACAGATGGTCAGAGTATGGAGGCAGATAGCGAAAACGAAATTGAAGAAGAACTTGAAGCTATTGGGCGAATAGCTATTGACGCTATTCGGCCATAGCGTGGGTGTACCTAATGAAGTGGCCCATAGCATGGCTGCCTTATTAGCATCGCCGGTAAAATGTGCGGACCAAACGATCAGGACTTTCGCATCTTGTGACTCTGGAGCAACTTAAATCCGTCGATTGGTAAGTGTTTGTTTCGCATTAAATGTGGGTATCTTGTTTCAAATGTACATACAGCTAGCGTAAATAGCATGTTAGCATCGATTAACGTAGCATGTTAGCATCGATTAGCTGGCAGTCATGCCGTGACCAAATATGTCTGATTAACATCAACAAAACTCACCTTTGTGATTTCGTTGACTTAATCGTTGCAAATTTATCTGCAGGTTATCCATACATCTCTGTGCCATGTCTGTCTTAGCATCGCCGGTAAAATGTGCAGACACTCTGGCAAATTCAAGGGGTCTGGCGGCAGATTTTTTGCCAGTGGTGCAACTTGAATCCCTCCTTGTAGTGTTGTTACACCCTTCGACAACACACCAACAAGGCATGATGTCTCCAAGGTTCCAAAAAATAGTCGAAAAAACGGAAAATAATAGAGCTGAGACCCGGTGTTTGTAATGTGAAAATGAAAATGGCGGGTGTATTACCTCGGTGACGTCACGTTCTGACGTCATCGCTAAAAGACTGATAAACAGAAAGGCGTTTAATTTGCCAAAATTCACCCATTTAGAGTTCGGAAATCGGTCAAAAAAATACATGGTCTTTTTTCTGCAACATCAAGGTATATATTGACGCTTGCATAGGTTTGGTGATAATGTTCCCCTTTAAGAAAGTCATTCACTTCACTATAAAAGTGGGTGACATTGTTATCACCAGGAAAGATGAGGTCACCTACCTAGGTTCCATTCTAGAGGATAATCTTTCCTGTGATAAAATGGCAACCCAGGTAATCAAAAAGGTTAACCAAAGAACGAGATTCCTCTACAGAATCTCCTCTCTGGTCAACAAAAGCACCTTGAGGATTCTAGCGGGAACTCTCATTCAACCCTTTTTCGATTACGCTTGCACCTCCAAAACCCTCGAATCTAAACTCCAAACATCCCAGAATAAGCTAGTCCGGTTACTTTTAGACCTCCACCCCAGATCACACCTCAATCCAACCCACTTCTCCAAAGTGGGCTGCCTCAGGGTGGAGGACAGAATAAAGCAACTTGCACTGAGCCTAGTCTATAAAATCCGCTACACCTCCCTGATACCGAAGTACATGTCAAACAACTTCCATAACGTAAATGACCGCCATAACCACAACACCAGGGGGAGTTCCACAAACCACGTTTAACCCAGATTCCGATCAAACAAAGGTCTTAACTCATTCTCCTTCTATGCCACATCAATGTGGAATGCACTCCCAACAGGTGTAAAAGTAAGTGCATCTCTATATTCCTTCAAAACCGCTCTAAAACAACACCTCCAGGCAACTTCAACACTTTACTAATACCCTCCTCCATTCACATCCCATCTCCCCGGATTATAAACAACCTAATGTAAATAATCAAATGTCATTCTAATGTATATACTTGTTCTTATGCTATCTGAACTCACTATGTTCTCTGCTGGCTGTACATATCCTACTAAGTAAGATCTACACTGTTCCAATGTCCACAATTTTCTGTTGATGCAATTGTTAATGACTCAACCCACCCCCCGGGTTGTAAATAATGTAAATAATTCAATGTACATACTATGATGATTAACCTGTGTGATGACTGTATTATGTTGATAGTATATATTTGTACCATAAATTGATTAACGTGGACCCCGACTTAAACAAGTTGAAAAACTTATTGGGTTGTTACCATTTAATGGTCAATTGTACGGAATATGTACTGAACTGTGCAATCTACGAATAAAAGTATCAATCAATCTAGAAGCGTACACATTCAGTGGCTTTTAAATGTATCTTAAGATATTTTTAGGCATGTGTTAGCTAACGATAAAACAATATACCTGTTGCGATCCGTGACTCGGATCTTCACATATTGTTTGATCTGTTTATTTCCCGTTTAGTCCATCACCATGGTTACTTATTAGTTTCAGCTAGTACTCCCGGTTCCTGCACACCTGTTCTCTGTTAATCACCTTCCCTTTATAAGCCTTCGTCTTTTCATTCTTCTGCCTGGGACCCTAGTTAGTTTTCACACAACGGTACGTCTGCTTTGCACCTTTGCTTACATGCAATTCCTGTATTGTTCTCGCGAGCTCTCACGCTGTGCAATTTTATTCATTCTTAGCTCTCATGCTAAATGTTTTGTTTTCCCCTTTGTGTGCCTATGTGCCAGTTTAGTTTACTATTTGTTTATCCTAGCTTTCATGCTTGCGTCTTTTGTTTGCCTTTTCTTAGCTCCAGTATTTTTGTTTTCTAGCACCTTTTGTTATTCAAATAAATAGTTAAACCTTACCTTTGCTGTGTTCTATTTCGACGCATCCTCGAGGGAATCGAACCCGGCACCACGATGCCGAATAGACGTAACAATACCGTGTTTTCCGTACTGTAAGGGGCACTTAAAATCTTTTTTTCCCTCAAAACTCGACAGTGCGCCTTATAACCTAATGTAAGGAATTCGTTTTTGTTAGCTTACCCACCTCGAAGCTATTTTATTTGGCACGTGGGGTAATGATAAGTGTGACCAGTAGATGGCAGTCAAACATAAGAGATAAGTGTAGGCTGCACTATGATGGGTCTCGAATAAACAACACCAACATTTTATATATTCCATTGAAAGTATAGAACATTACACACGGCTCTCAAATATCTATCAAAATGTTTTAGTCCGACTTTGGTCAGCTATGAAGCCGCACTGCTTGATGGATTGTCGGCGCATTAGTGAAGTGAATTATATTTATATAGCGCTTATCTCTAGTGACTCAAAGCGCTTTTACATAGTGAAACCCAATATCTAAGTTACATTTAAACCAGTGTGGGTGGCACTGGGAGTAAGTAGGTAAAGTGTCTAGGCAGTGACTAGAATGGCGGTAGCGGGGATCAAACTTGGAACCCTCAAGTTGCCAGCACGGCCATTCTACCAACCGAGCTATACCGCCCCATTAAACATACGAGTATTATTATGGTGTGTGTAATTAGGTAAGACATATTATCTGGAGTTTTGTTTTGCAATATTATGCAAAAGCAACTTTTCTTACCTTCTGGTACTTGCTGATCTGTATTTGGGATCTGCATAAATCCTGAAAAATTGTGCGAGTCCGCGCCGACGCCATAGTCGATAAGCTTCTTCTTTTTCTCTCTTCTTCTTGTTATGGGACATTCATCCTCCGCTGTTGCCATTTCTAATATAAAGTTGTTTAAAGTTCTTACTTATATCTGTCAGTAAACTCGCCATGAAAGCGCTAAAACATACCGGTGTAGTGAGTTGACATTATTCACCCAAAAGAATGTTAGTTATGAGAGAGGTCCAACTTGTGTTTTATCAGTAAGTAAGCAAACAAAGGCTTCTAATTTAGCTGCTAACATATGCAGTAACATATTGTCATTTTCCATTCTATTATTTTGTCAACATTACTAAGGACAAGTGGTAGAAAATGAATTATTCATCTACTTGTTCATTCACTGTTAATATCTGCTTACTTTCTCTTTTAACATGTTCTATCTACACTTCTGTTATAATGTAATAATCACTTATTCTTCTGTTGTTTGATACCTTCCATTACTTTTGGTTGATACCACAAATTTGGGTATCGATCCGATACCAAGTCGTTACTGGATCATACATTGGTCATATTCAAAGTCCTCATGTGTCCAGGGACATATTTCCTGAGTTTATAAACATAATATGAATTTAAAAAAAAAGATTTTGTGACGATAACATTTTTTACTGTAATCATAGTAGTATCGACTAGATACGCTACTGCACTTGATATCATTACAGTGGATGTCAGGTGTAGATCCACCCTTTGGAATTTGTTTACATTGTGATGCCGGTGAGCTACGATGTGTCGTGAAGCATGTTTTAATCATAGTAGTATCGAGTAAATACGCTACTGTACTTGGTATCATTACAGTGGATGTCAGGTGTAGATCCACCCTTTGGAATTTGTTTACATTGTGATGCCGGTGAGCTACGATGTGTTGTGAAGCATGTTTAGCTATTCCTCGTCCTGCAGGGATGATACTTGTAAAAAACGTACTTTATTTGTCACCATGGAGGCGAGGATTAGTGATTTAGAAGTAGCTAAAACACTGCAAAATGCGGCTGGACGTTAGCCGCTAGCTAACTAGCCATGTCTTAAAGCACTTCTACCTGAAGGCGTTGTCACGCCAAATTTCTATCCTCTACAAAAACCTTCCCCCTCCCATTCACTTCCGGGGTCATGATTAATACAGATGTTTTGTTAACGCAATATTATAAAAATATAACGCTATTATATAAAAATAAAATACAGACGTTTCGTTAACGGTATATTGTAAAAAAAAATTGAAAAAAATGAAAAAAACAATTTACAAACACAAGCTATGGGATGACGTAAGAGATGACATAAGAGGAAACGTGAGGAAACGTGACCCCGGAAGTAAATGTGTCATCCCATAGCTTGTGTTTGTAAATTGTTTTTTTCATTTTATTTTTTATAATATAACGTTAACAAAACGTCTGAATTTTTATAATATAGCGTTATATTTTTTAAATATAGTGTTAACAAAATGTCTGTATTAATCATGACCCCGGAAGTAAACGGGGGGGAAGGTTTTTGTAGGGGGGAAGAAATTTGGCGTGACAGCGTTTCAGTGTTATAACTTCACCTTTATCGTTAGTTTTTAAGCCAAAATGCGTCCGTTTTCCCTTTTCTGTCTACACACTGTGTCTGCTTGCAAGTAGTCTGTGATTGTGCGCTGCCGAACATGCTCCTCTGCTCTTAAAACCAGCAATTTTGACGACGTGGCGCCGTCATGCACCGTTAAATAAAGGGGGTGGGGGGGAGGAACCGGTACTTTTTAGAGGCGGTATGGTACTGAATATGATTCATTAGTATCACGGTACTATACTAGTACCGGTAGGGCTGGGCGATATACTCGATATATCGCGGGTTTGTCTCTGTGCGATGTAGAAAATGACTATATCGTGATATTCGAGTATACATTCTCACGCAGTTGCTTTTAGCTGCGGGCATTACACTACATGCTTTTATCACTCTTTTCTGTCTCTCCTTCTCACAGAGACATAAAACAAGCGCACTTTCTTACATACGTAAGAAGTGCAACGTCACACGCTCCGGCAGAGAAGAGAGGTAGCGACATGGTAACTTCAGCTGTGATGCTAACGGTGAGGTGCGGGTGATAATACGAGAGAGAGAAGGTGCGAATCTGGTAACAAATGAAGGAAAAATTAATTACCCAAAAAAACAGCAGGGGATTCATCGTCCGGCGGTGGTTTGGCTTCAAGCGGGAATATATTCAACATTTATGGGGCACAAGCGTTGTTACAAAAAGTAGCAGCACCGCTAATGTAGCATCATTTGAAAAGTCACCCGCTGGAGAATGAAGACGGTTTGAAACTAGGGCTGGGCGATATATACGATATATCTGTATCTGTGCGATATAGAAAATGAGGCGCCAGCGCCCCCCGCGACCCCGAAAGGGAATAAGCGGTAGAAAATGGATGGATGGATATATCGTAATATTCGAGTATACGTTCTCACGCAGTTGCTTTTAGCTGCGGGCATCACACTTCAGGCTCTTCTCACTCTTTCCTGTCTTTCCTTCTCACAGACAAGCAGGCGCACCTTCTTACACACGTCACATACTGTCACGTCATACGTCACATACGTATACGCCCTCGCCCAGCAGAGAGGGAGCAGACTGGGCTACGTTAGCTCCTAACATAGCCTTACGAGAGAAAGAAGGTGCAGATCTGGTAACAAATGAAGGAAGACTTAATTCCCAATAAAAACAGCAGGGGGTCCATCGTCTGGCGGTGGTTCGGCTTCAAGTGGGAATATGTCGAACAGAAACCCGTAATTTGTCAAGTGTGGGGCAAAAGCGTTGCTATAAAAAGTAGCATTACTACTAATATGTAGCATCATTTGAAAAGTCACCTGCTAGAGAATGAAGAGTGCTTATTCCGCATGTCAACATCTCCATTCGGTGCCACACGCCCACAAAATCATGCGCAAAAGTGCACTTTATTGATTTTAAACTATTGTAGTGGCGTTCTGTACAAAAAGTGCATTTTAATTTAGTGTTGTTTTGATATGTCATCTTAGTGACATAATGCACAAAAGTGCACTGATAGCTTGTTTTAAAATGTCTCTGACAATCTTGCACTTTGTTTTGAAATGACATGAATGTTTGTGCCACTGCTTAATTATTGTTTAATAAGTACAGTTTTGGTCAATTGACTTAGTGGTGATTTCCCTCTGCATGAAAGTTTAAAATGAGCATATATTAATGCAGTATGAAGAAGAATGTTTTAATGTAGACACATAGAGTCATCATACTGCTGTGATTATATGTGTCAAATGTTCATTCAAGGCTAAGGCAAAATATTGAGATATATTGTGTGTTGTGACATTGCCTATAAATATCGAGATATTAATAAAATGCCATATCACCCAGCCCTAAGTACCGGTATACAGTGCAACCCTATTCGTAATAAGGACAAGTGGCTTAGAAAATAGATAAATCAATGGTTCTCAAATTGTGAACGGTACATGGGCTTCAGTGAGTTTTACGGCAAAAAAACCTGTCAAATATATTAGTGTTGCATTAAAAACTGTGGCCCTGCGATGGGGTGGCGATTTGTCCAGGGTGTACACTGCCTTCCGCCCGAATGCAGCTGAGATAGGCTCCAGCGACCCCAAAAGGGAATAAGCGGTAGAAAATGGATGGATGGATGGATGGAAGTAAAAACTGTGTGTATTGTTACAATGGCCAAACATCCGTCCATCCATTTTTTACCGCTTTTCCCGTTTGGGGTGCTGGAGCCTATCACAGCTCCATTCGGGCGGAAGGCGGCGTACACCCTGGACAAGTCGCCACCTCATCACAGGGACGCATATTAAATATATCGTCGTACTTGCCAACCCTCCCGGATTTTCCGGGAGACTCCCGAAATTCAGCGCCCCTCCCGAAAACCTCCCGGGACAAATTTTCTCCCAAAAATCTCCCAAAATTCAGGCGGAGCTGGAGGCCACGCCCCCTCCAGCTCCATCCGGACCCGAGTGACGTGTCGACAACGTGTTTTCACGTCCGTTTTCCCACAATATAAACAGACTGCCTGCACAATGACGTTATAACTGTAGAATGATCGAGGACGAGTTTTTGGTTTCTTATGTGGGTTTATTGTTAGGCAGTCTCATTAACTTAAAAAAAAAATTGATCTCATCTCTGTACACTGCTGCTGGAATTTTAATTTTCCTGAAGGAACTGTCCTGAAGGAATCAATAAAGTACTATCTATCTATCTATCCATCTATCTATCTATCTATCTATCTATCTATCTATCTATCTAACGTGCTCCTAACGCGGCAACAACACACAACAACAGCAGTCACGTTTTCGTCTACCGTAAAGCAGTTCGTCTGCCGTAAACATCAATGTTATGACACTTTTAAACAGGACAATACTGCCATATACTGTGCATGCATATGTGACAATAAAATCTATGGCTTTTAGAGCAGTGGTCCTCAACCTTTTTTCAGAGATGTACCCCCTGTTAACATTTTTTAAATTCAAGTACCCTATAATCAAAGCAAAGCATTTTGGTTGAAAAAAAAAAAGACAAAGAAGTAAAATACAGCACTATGTCATCAGTTTCTGATTTATTAAATTGTATATCAGTGCAAAATATTGCTCATTTGTAGTGGTCTTTCTTGAACTATTTTGAAAAAAATATATAAAAATAACAAGTGATTCAATTATAAATAATGATTTCTACACATACTGCGATGAAGTGGCGACTTGTCCAGGGTGTACGCCGCCTTCCGCTCGATTGTAGCTGACATAGGCACCAGCGCCCCCCGCGACTCCAGAGGGAAGCAGCGGTAGGAAATGGATGGATGGATGGATGGATAGCTGTAAATATACTCCTCCCCTCTTAACCACGCCCCCAACAACGCCCCTCACCCACCCCCCGACCAGCAACACCTGACAAAGAAGTTGGGAAAAGTGGCAATAAATACTGATAAAGTTGAGGAATGCTCATCAAACACTTATTTGGAACATTTTACGACACTATTGTATTTTGATGTTGGTTATTGATGGCGGTACTTGGAGAGCCAAGTGTTTTCTCAGGCGTTATTTGGTAAAAAAAATAAAAAATAGTTTGAGAACCACTGGGTTAGATGATTGACCGCGAGCCTTGTCGGCCAGGGCAAGTTGGCTCCGTTGCCCCGGTTCTACCTACTTACCCTTCTGGCTATCCTTTGTCAACTCCAGGCAGCATAATTAATTGACCTTTCTTCTCATTTGTCTTTTTTTTGTGCACCGGGCTTGGAGCATTTTAATGGGGGGGGGGGGTCCTATTTCGGTCTGTCAGTTCCTGGACAAATACTCACAGGAAACATTAAAGCCGGTTCAGTTTGATTTCCATGTCTACAGGATGGTCTATCCATCCATCCATTTTCTACCTCTTGGGGTCGCGGGGGCGCTGGAGCCTTTTCTCAGCTACAATCGGTCGGAAGTCGGGGTACACCCTGGACAAGTCGCCACCTCATCACAGGGCCAACACAGATAGACAGTCTAATTAAAGTGAAGTGAGTTATATTTATATAGCGCTTTTCTCTAGTGACTCAAAGCGCTTTACATAGTGAAACCCAATATCTAAGTTACATTTAAACCAGTGTGGGTGGCACTGGGAGCAGGGGGGTAAAGTGTCTTGTCCAAGGACACAGCGGCAGTGACTAGGATGGCGGAAGCGGGAATCGAACCTGCAAGCCTCAAGTTGCTAGCACGGCCGCTCTACCAACCGAGCTATGCCGCCCCACAAAGTGAAATCCAAGGTATGCTCGGAATAAGGTCATTTGATCTGCAGTTTGCTCGCCTATCGCTTATTATTCTTTCTCAGATGTACTTTCAGTCCCTCCAGTCTATAAATACTCTCACTCGTCTGGAGCCACTTTCATCCAAATATGGAAATCGAATCTTTTTGTGTGTGTTTGTATGTAGTGAGCATGACAGCCTCACAGTGGTGCTACAGTGACAAAAAAAAACATGATGTTTGATTCCTGGGTTTTCTTGCTTACTGCAAGTTTTAGGGTGGAATTTGGAGTTGTTTTTGTGCGCTTGTTGCGTTCCCAGATGGCTCGGAGTCTAGGGCAGTGTTTCTCAACCTTTTTTGAGCCGAGGCACATTTTTTGCGTTAAAAACCCACCAGCAGAAATTATTTAAAATTGAAACTCATTTAACAGGAAAATGTGGTTGTCGCAATTGTTGGATATGACCTCAAAGCAGGGGTGTCAAACTCAAATACAGAGTGGGCCGCAATTTTAAATGGAACAAAGCCGCGGGCCGAGGTTGAACATCCATCCATCCATTTTCTACCGCTTATTCCCTTTCGGGGTGGCGAAGGGCGCTGGCGCCTATCTCAGCTACAATCGGGCGGAAGGCAGTGTACACCCTGGTCAAGTCGCCACCTCAAATTAACCTTTTTAATAGGGACCCAAAAAAGTTTTGCATTAAATATTGAACAAGCAAGGCTTATATAACTTTAGTGACATGCAAAATCCAGTTTCAAATAATAATAATAATAATTGAAAAAATATCAATGGCATATCAAATAAAATTTAAATAAAAATTGTATGCCTTTTTTTCTATTTGCAATCTTCTGAGGTAAATATCAATTTTTTTCCACAGGCTAATAATACATTTGAAAATAACAATAATGAATGGACCAAACATTCAAGCCTTGAAGTAGCAAGAGAAAATGCATGAATAAAACGTTAATTATTGGTCAGTTTGCTGGAAGTTTCCCAGAAGAGTTAGTGCTGCAAGGGGTTCTGGGTATTTGTTCTGTTGTGTTGTTCGCCCGAAATGTGTTTGTCATTCTTGTTTGGTGTGGGTTCACGGTGTGGCGCATATTTGTAACAGTGCTAAAGTTGTTTATACGGCCACCCTCGGTGTGACCTGTATGGCTGTTGACCAAGTATGCCTTGCATTCACTTGTGCGTGTGTGTAAAAGCCACAAATATTATGTGACACGCTGTTAGTATGGAGGAAAAGCGGACGTGACGACAGGTTGTAGAGAACGCTAAAGGCAGTGCCTTAAATGCACGGCCCCCAATATAGTTGTCCAGGTGGAAAATCGGTAGGAATTCGGGAGAATGGTTGCCCCGGGAGATTTTCGGGAGGGGAACTGAACTTCGGGAGTCTACCGGGAAAATTAGGAGGGTTGGCAAGTATTAGTATTAGCGGTGAATGCGGTGTTACAGCGGCACCGACGCTGTATAACACCGGCGGGCCAGCTCTAATGCTAAATTGATATTGCCTCAAGGGCCAAATTAAATTACACGGCAGACCAGATTTGGCCCGCGGGCCAGAGTTTGACACCCATGCTTTAAGGCATGGGTGTCAAACTCTGGCCAAATTAGAGCTGGCCCGTCGGTACTATACAGCGGCGGTGCCACTGTAACACCGCATTCACCGCTAATACTCATACTTGTCAACCCTCCTGATTTTCCCGGTAAAATGCCGAAGTTCAGTACCCCTACTGAAAACCTCCCGGTGCAACCATTTCATCCGAATTTCTCCCGATTTTCCACCAGGACAACAATATTCTAGCAATTTCTACAACCTGTCGTAACGTCCGCTTTTCCTCCATACAAACAGCGTGCAGGCCAAGTCATATAATGTAAGCGACTTGTACACACACACAAGTGAATGCAAGGCTTACTTGGTCAACAGCCATACAGGTCACACTGAGGGTGGCCGTATAAACAACTTTAACACTGTTACAAATATGCGCCACACTGTGAACCCACACCAAACAAGAATGACAACAACATTTCAGGAGAACATCCGCATCGTAACACAACATAACCCCTTGCAGCACTAACTCTTCCGGGATGCTGCAATATACACCCAAACCCCGCCCACCTCTTTGTTGTTTTATTTTCAAGTTTATTAGCCTGTGGAATAAGTTAATGTTGATATTTACCTCAGAAGGCCGCAAATTGAAAAGAGGCATTTTTTTTATTTATTTAAATTGTATTTAATATACCATTGATGTTTTTTCGTTTGTTTTTTGAAAGTTGATTTTGCACTATTAAGTTATATAAGCTTGTTCCATATACTGTCTTCAAGCAAATCAGCGTAGCAAACTGAGCAATAATTAACGTTTTATTCACGCACTTTCTCTTGCTAATTCAAGGCTTGAATATTTGATTCATTCATTATTGTTATTTTATTTTAAAATGTATTATTAGCCTGTGGAAAAACTTTATTTGGATATTTACCTCAGAAGGCTGCAAATAGAAAAGAGGCATTCAATTTCTATTAAAATTTAGTTTGATATGCCGTTGATATTTTTTAATTATTATTATTTGAAACCGGATTTTGCATGTCACTATAAAGTTATAAAAGCCTTGCTTGTTCAATATTCAATGCAAAAACCTTGGCCCGCGGCTTTGTTCAGTTTTGAATTTTGGCCCACTCTGTATTTGACTTTGACACCCCTGCTCTATGGGATACTGGATGCAATGGAAGCCGGGTGGGTCTAACATAATATTGTGAAAGTCTAGTTCATAGTGGATCTAACATAATAGAGAGAGACCAGTCCATGGTGAGACCTGCAAGAGACCATCCCGAGCGGAGACGGGTCAGCAGCGCAGAGACATTATGGAAGTCTCAGGTCCAAAGTCGTGACAAGTCGTTCTAAGGACAAGGCAAGACGATTTTATCTTCAATGGCCGTGATATGACATCAATCAATCATCAATCAATGTTTACTTATACAGCCCTCAATTACGAGTGTCTCAAAGGGTTGCACAAGCCACAACGACATCCTCGGCTCAGATCCCACATCAGAGCAAGAAAAAACTCAACCCAATGGGATCACATTGAGAAACCTTGGAGGGGACCGCAGATATGGGGACCACCCTCCTGGGCGACTGGTGCAATGGACGTCGAGTGGATCTAGCATAATAGTGTCAGAGCCCAGTCCATAGTTGATCCAACATAATGGTGCGAGGGCAGTACATAGTGGTTCTAACATAATAGTTAGAGTCCAGGCCATAGTGGGGCCAGCAGGAGACCATACCGAGCGAAGACGGGTCAGCAGCGCAGAGACGTCCCCAACTGATGCACATGCGAGCGGTCCAACCCGGGTCCCGACTCTGGACAGCCAGCACTTTATCCATGGCCACCTGACCTCCCCCCCACCCTCCAAGGGAGAGGGGGGCAGAGGAGGAAAAAAAGAAACGGCAGATCAACTGGTCTAAAAGGGGGGTCTATTTAAAGGAGGGGTCTTGCACTCAATTTACTTGGGAGTCACTGTGAACCCACATGGAACAAGAATGACAAACACATTTCGGGAGAACATTCGCATCGTAACACAACATAAACACAACAGAACAAATACCCAGAACACCTTGCAGCCCTAACTCTTCCAGGCTACAATACACACCACCTCAACCGATGCACGGAGAGGGGGGCGGGGGGGTGTTTAACGTGGCGGGGTGGTGGGGACGGCGTGGCGCAGTGGAAGAATGGCCTTGCGCAACCCGAGGGTCCCTGGTTCAATCCCCACCTAGTACCAACCTCGTCACGTCCGTTGTGTCCTGAGCAAGACACTTCACCCTTGCTCCTGATGGGTGTTGGTTAGCGCCTTGCATGGCAGCTCCCTCCACCAGTGTGTGAATGGGTAAATGTGGAAGTAGTGTCAAAGTGCTCTGAGTACCTTGAAAGTCGAAAAGCTTTATTATTTATAATGTGTGGGGGGGCAGGGTTGGGGGGGCGGGGTTTGGTGGTAGCGGGGGTGTATATTGTAGCCAGGAACAGTTAGGGCTGCATGGGATTCTGGGTATTTCTTCTGTTGTGTTTATATTGTGTAACGGTGCGGGTGTTCTCCCGAAATGTGTTTGTCATTTAGGGTGTACCCCGCCTTCCGCCCGATTGTAGCTGAGATAGGCACCAGCGCCCCCCCCCGCGACCCCAAAGGGAATAAGCGGTAGAAATGGATGGACATATTCTTGTTTGGTGTGGGTTCACAGTGTAGCGCATATTTGTAACAGTGTTAAGTTGTTTATAGGGCCACCCTCAGTGTGACCTGTATGGCTGTTGACCAAGTATGCGTTGCATTCACTTATGTGTGTGTTCTAACAAGTCAGATACAACATATAACTGGGCTTGCACGCTGCTTGTACAGGTTGTAGAGGGTGCTAAAGACAGTGCCATTATGGCCCCCCATGAATATTGTTGATTGGGTGAAAATCGACAGGAATTTGAGAGAATGGTTGCCCTGAGATTCAGGAGTGTTGGCAAGTATGACACTGTCAAGCGCCATTCATATAAAACTCGCGGGCCGCACTAATATTAAATTGTCTTATCAAGATGCGGGCCGCAAAATAATGTCTCGCGGGCCGCATGTTTGAGACCTCTGATTTAAAGGCTTTAGTATGCAAATGAGTTTTAAGATGGGACTTAAATGCTCCTACTGAGGTAGCATCTCTAACTATTACCGGGAGGTAACATAGTACTGGAGCCCGAATAGAAATCAAATAATCGAAAAAAATAATCGCCTGACTCACCGACTATTAAAAGAATCCTCAATTGCAATATTTATTTTCTTAATATGGGCCTTTAAAGCAAGGGTGCCCATTACGTCGATCGCGAGCTACCAGTCGACCGCGGGGGGTGTGTTAGTCGATCTCGAGCCAGGCTTTTAAAAAAATAGACCTAAAAATTAGTGATCATCAATCTTCACCAAGACGTCACTTAAATGACATTCACGGTACCGGAGGGTCTTGTGAGATGACGCTGGCTGCTGCAAGATCATTATTATTAAAATATGACCGAGAGGAAGGCGAGAAACACTTTTTATTTCAACAGACTCTCGCGCCGTACCTTCCGTCAACACTCTAAAGGCCGACTGCACATTTCCTATCTTCACAATAAAAGCCCTGCTTCATGCTGCCTGCGCTAACTAAATACAGAGTCTCGGAAAACTGGCGTACACAAGCGATCCCTCAGAAAGCTGGCGTGCACAAGTGTATTTAGTTAGCGCAGGCAGCATGAAGCAGGGCTTTTATTGTGAAGATAGGAAATGTGCAGTCGGCCTTTAGAGTTTTGACGGAAGGGACGGCGCGAAAGTCTGTTGAAATAAAAAGTGTTTCTCGCCTTCCTCTCTGTCATTTTTTCATAATAATGAACTGGCAGCAGCCAGCGTCATCTCACAAGACCCTCGGGTGCCGTGAATGTCAATCAAGCAAGCTACGGAATTTGCCGCCAATGTTTTTCTTGTAAAGTGTATGGAAGCTAGATGAATTAGATGCCAAAAACCAACCACTTTCATGTGGTATTGTACAGAAAGGACAACTTTTTTTCTCCTCCATTTGAAAATGTGGGTGTTATCATCATTACTGTCTGATTCCAATCAATGCAAGTCATCAGAATCAGGTAATACACCAACTTATATTCTTGTCTTCGTGAAAGAAAGACATCTATATGTGTTACACATGCTTGTATTATCATTAAACACATTTAACTTGTTTACAAAAATGTCTTTTTCATAAATAAATAAATATAAATGATATATATAAATGAGGTAGATCCCCTCGAGTTGGTCAATTGAAAAGTAGCTCGCCTGCAGAAAAAGTGTGGGCACCCCTGCTTTAAAGCTTTGGCAGATATCTACTGGTTGACATTTTGCTTGTGCATCGTTATGTTACAAAACAACAAATTATAAAACAACAAATCTAATGGTGGGCTCGGTCTTCTGCACAAAATAAATAGCGTCTGTCTGCTGACAAAGTACTTTTCATTCCCATTAGGGCTGGGCAATAAATCGAATACACTCGATATACCGCGGGTTTTTCTCTGTGTGATATAGAAAATGACTATATCGTGATTTTCGAGTATACATTCTCACGCAGTTGCTTTTAGCTGCGGGCATCACACTGCAGACTTTTATCACTTTTTCTTCCCTTTCCTTCTCACAGAGAGATATAACAAGCGCACGTCACATACTGTCGAGCGTGCAACGTCATACGCCCTCGCAGAGCAGAGAGGTAGCGACAATGGGTAACATCAGCCGTGCGAGTGGTAGTACGAGAGAAAGTGTAATGACTGGTGGGCATTGTGGTGCCGGGTTCGATTCCCTCGAGGATGCGTTGACGTGAACACAACAAAGGTAGGATCTTAAAAGATTTATTTAACAAAAAGGGAGCTCTGAACCGAAATACTGGAGCTAATAAAAGGCAAACCTAAAACGCTAGTATGGAAACTAGGAAGTAAAAATAGACAAACTAAAATGGCACAATGGCACAAAAGAGAAAACAAATCATCAGTATGTAAACTGGAAAAAACAAGTGGCTTAGCGTGAGAAGCTAGCGAGAATAGAAATACTTGCGTGAAAGCAAACGACCAAAAATCCAGACGTACAGTTGCGTGAGAGCAAACTATGAACCCAGACCGAATGAACAGAAAAGGCTGGCTTAGATAGGAGGGTGATAATTAGTAGCAGGTGGACTGATGAGTGACCATGGTGACAAAGCTAACTGGAAATAAGGAGTCGGAGAAATATACAAAATGGAAAAATAAATAGTGTAGATCCGAGCAGCGGATCGCAACAGAAAGAAGGTGCACATTTGGCAACAAATGAAGGAAGAATTAATTCCAAAGAAAAACAGCCCACGGTGCATCGTCCGGCGGTGGTTTGGCTTCAAGCGGGAATATGTCGAACAGACAACCGCAAAGTCATGTATGCGGCAAAAGCATACGCGGCTAATTTGTAGTTTTTGAAATGTCACCCGTTTGGGAATGAGGAGTGCTTGAAACATCCTCGGTTCGGTGCCACACCAACAAAATGCCCAAGCAACCATATCCACCTCTACACCGTATGAAAACATAGTCAACAACAGAAGTAGATAACTTTCGCCGGAACCTACCACATAGTGAAGGACATACACTATTTGATTTCCTGTTATGCGGCTCATTTTTATTTGATAGTTATTGAAATGTCTTCTGTGACATCATGCACAAAAGTGCACTTTATTTGTTTTAAACTATTGTAGTTGCATTCTGTAAAAAAAAAATGCACATAAACTTAGTATTTGTTTTGAAATTGTTATGATCCGCCGCCCGGATCTTACATTGTTTTGGTTTTTGAGTCCTTTTGTGTTTTTTTCGATCGTTTTGGACTCTTCCTGTTCTCAGTTTGTGCACTTCCTGTTTTGTCTTGTTGCCATGGTTTCTGATTTGTTCCACCTGCTCTTGTTTGTATGCACACCTGTGTTTTGATTATGGCCTTAGTATTTAAGCCTGCCTTCGACCTCGGTCTGAATCCTTTCTGTTGCGCTTGGAACGCATCGTGGCTGCGCGATGTGTCACCCCAAGATGCAAATGGACCAGATCGGACTGGATGGCAGGTAGGAGCTTGGTTTAATACAAAAAAATATAAAAGAACACTGGCACAAAAGGCAAAAGAAAGGCATGCCGAACGCACGGGGAGCTAGGCTAAGCACTGAGACGAAGTCCAAAAAGTGACGTGACGAGCGCACGCGAAGCTAAGGCGTAACTTAACGCAAGTATTTACATAGAAGACGTGATTGTTGCATGGAGCAAACAAAGGATCCTGACAGAACTTAGGTCGAAGGCAGGCTTAAATACTAACGCCATAATCAAAAGACAGGTGTGCATAATAACAAGAGCAGGTGGAACAAATCAGAAACCATGGCAACAAGACAAAACAGGAAGTGCAAAAACTGAGAACAAGAAGAGTCCAAAACGATCGAAAAAACACAAAAGGACTCAAAAACCAAAACAATGTATGATCCAGGCGGCGGATCATAACAGACATGTCATCTTAGTGACATCGCCCAGCCCTAAGTCCAATGCAAACACAACAAAAGTGACTCAACACTCAAGATTCTTTGAGAAGATGTCGACCTGGAATCGAACCAGCAACCCGAGCCCAGCAAAGACTTTTCTCCACAGTTAAAAGTAACACAAGATCCCTTGGCACTGGGCGGTGATCAGATAACATTTGGGTGTGGATGTGGAGGATTCTTGTGTCTGATTCGTCCAAAAACAGGAAGTGGACCAGAGTCCCATGAGGCTGTGTGTTGATTTTGGGAAGGACAGACATTGATAACGTTTGAAATTCCTTTCATTTCCTCTCCGTCTTGCTTTTATCTCTCCATCACCCAGTCTCCCCCCCCCCCCCAACACCAAACACCACATCTGCATTTGGCTTTGAATTTCCTTCCTTTTCCCTCCTTTATCTCGTCTTTTCTATTCTTTCTTCATGTCAGTTTTTTTTTTTTTTTTTTACTAAAATCCATTCTTTCCCTCCACTTTCGGACCTTGTCTTGCTTCCTTTGCTTTCTTCCTCGCGTCTGCTGACTCATCACATTTTCCAATAATGAGATCACCACATAATTGCTTTAAACACAAAGAAATTCCCTTTTATCAGATGCTTTTTTTGTTGTCCCATTCACTATTAAATGTGCGGTCATGTCTCCAGCACAGTCTCTCTTAAAGGCCTACAGAAATGAGATTTTCTTATTTAAACAGGGATAGCAGGTCCATTCTGTGTCATACTTGATCATTTCGCGATATTGCCATATTTTTGCTGAAAGGATTTAGTAGAGAACATCGACGATAAAGTTCGCAAATTTTGATAGCTAATAAAAAAGCCTTGCCTTTACCGGAAGTAGCAGACGATGACGTCACCGGTGTGAGGGCTCCTCACATCTTCACATTGTTTATAATGTGAGCCTCCAGCAGCAAGAGCCATTCGGACCGAGAAAGCGCCAATTTCCCTATTAATTTGAGCGAGGATGAAAGATTCTTGGATAAGGAAAGTTAGAGTGAAGCGCAAAACAAAAAGAAAAAGCGACGGCTCTGTCACGCCAAATTTCTTCCCCCCTACAATCCCCCCCCCCCATTTACTTCCGGGATCATGATTAATACAGACGTTTTGTTAACGTTATATTATTTAAAAAAATTAAAAAACAATTTACAAACACAAGCTACGTTTCCTCTTATGTCATCCCATAGATTGTGTTTGTAAATTGTTTTTTAAATTTTTTTATAATATGGCGTTAACAAAACGTCTGTATTTTTATAATATAGCGTTATATTTTCATAATACAACGTTAACAAAACGTCTGTATTAATCATGACCGCGGAAGTAAATTGGGGGGGGGAGGTTTTTGTAGGGAGAAGAAATTTGGCGTGACAGCTCCAGGCGGCGGCAATGGGACCGTTTCAGATGTAATTAGACACATTTACCAGGATAATTCTGGAAGATCCCTTATCTGCTTATTGTGTTAATAGTGTTTTAGTCAGATTGTAAAGACATACCTGAATGTCAGATGACCGCGGTGAACGCCAATGTCTCTCAGAGAAGCCGATGGATGAGCTAAAATCACAGCTGCCTTTTTGAGATGCAGGAGGAAGTCCCGTAATCAACTGAAGTCTCCGGTAAGAGCTGACTTAATATCACAATTTTCCCATCCAAAAACTTGCTGGTTGACATAGAGAAACATGTTCGCTTTACCGCTATGTGTTAAAGCTTCACAACAAACAAAGAAACACCGGGTGTGTCTCGGTTGCTAAAGGCAGCTGCAATCCACCGCTTTCCACCAACAGCCTTCTTCTTTGACGCCTCCATTATTAATTGAACAAATTGCAAAAGATTCAGCGACACAGATGTCCAAATTACTGTGTAATTATGCGATGAAAAGAGACGACTTTTAGCCGTAAGTGGTGCTGGGCTAAAATGTCCCCTCCAACCAATGACGTCACAAACACGCATCATCATACTCGTCATCATTCCGGGACGTTTTCGACAAGAAACTCCGCGGGAAATATAAAATTGTATTTTAGTAAACTAAAAAGACTGTATTGGCATGTGTTGCAATGTTAATATTTCATCATTGATATATAAACTATCAGACTCTGTGGTCCGTAGTAGTGGGTTTCAGTAGGCCTTTAAAATATAGTTTTTTCCTGCTGTTGTCTGCATGTGGTTTAATATGTTTTTAGTACGGGCGTAACGGTACACAAAATTTTCGGTTTAGAGGTCACGGTTCAGTTCATTTTCGGTACAGTAAGAAAACAACAAAATATTAATTTTTTGGTTATTTATTTACCAAATTTGTAAACAATGACTTTATCCTTTTAACATTAGGAACACTATAATAATTCTGCCCAAGTTAATCCACATTAAACTGCCTCAAATTGTTGTTCAGATTAAATAAAATGACAAAACTTTTCTTCTACATATAAAAAGTGCAACATTAAACAGTGTCAAGTCAACTCATCATGCTTAATTTATTACAGCATTTGGGAAGCCTGTAGTTGATTTTTATTATGTAAATGTTATACTTTTTTCAACATGTGATAGCAGGGACCCTGCCATTCAAAGCTTTTCTGTCCTTAATACACACACACACACACACACCGCAAAATGAGCTAACGTTACGCTAAAAGCTAAATAGCCTTCACCTCAAGCCAGAACTGCGAGCGAACTGAGCTACAGTTTAGGTTTCTAGAAGGTCAACGGGCTCATAGTGATATTAGTAGTAGTTGACTGGGAGGTGTTTATTATCATTTGGGGCATGTACTGTGAAGACTGTTTGGCATAACGTTCTTCTTCCTCCAAACACGACGAGTTAAGTTTATACCCAAAAATTATATTTTGGTTTCATCTGACCACATGACATTCTCCCAATCCTCTGCTGTATCATCCATGTATCCATTTTGGTATAAACTCAACTCGTCGTGTTTGGAGGAAGAAGAATACTGAGTTGCATCCCAAGAACACCATACCTACTGTGAAGCATGGGGGTGGAAACATCATGCTTTGGGGCTGTTTTTCTGCTAAGGGGACAGGACGATTGATCCGTGTTAAGGAAAGAATGAATGGGGCCATGTATCGTGAGATTTTGAGCCAAAACCTCCTTCCATCAATGAGAGCTTTGAATGGTTGACCAAATACTTATTTTCCACCATAATTTACAAATAAATTCTTTAAAATTCCTACAATGTGAATTCCTGGATTTTTTTTTTCACGTTCTGTCTCTCACAGTTGAAGTGTACCTATGATGAAAATGACAGACCTCTGTCATCATTTTAAGTGGGAGAACTTGCACAATCGGTGGCTGACTAAATACTTTTTTGCCCCACTGTATATACAGCTTTTCATTTTTTGGGGGCTCTGAACAGATTTATTTTTTGTATTTTTGGTCCTATATGGCTCTTTCAACGTTTTGGTTGCCGACCCCTGGTTTAAGGGTAAAAACTGTAACAGTAAGCTTTTTTTTCTTTCTTCCTTCCCTCCTTTGAACTCTTCTTTCATCCTTCTCTTCACTGCATTTTTGCATACTCCTTACTCTACATGGTTTTTTTTTCAAGATTCTAATTTGTCACAATTTAAAAAACGGTTATCTTCATCACTCTCTCTCTCACTATCTCTCGCTTCCCTTCCTCTTCTCTCTCGCTGCTCTCTCCGGATAACATCCATCGCTACCTTCCAGCCAGACTGGGAATGTTTACTTCATGCTTTTAAAACGCGGCAGCCTAATGACTCATAATTGCTTCATTTGCTTAACAAGCCGAGGATCAGGGACCAAAGCAGCGTGAGTTTCTCCAGTCCACCAGTACGAGACTAGAAGTAGCAGAGCTTGGATGTGCAGCGGTTTTCTATTTCGTTAGACTGGAAGGTTTACTGTCGGTATAGAAATAGAAAAATAGATCAGAACAGTTTGACAATGTCTTTAAGAAAAATCTGAGAAGGAAAATACTGTTGAAAAGTTAATTTCAAGGATCTTATGTGAAGGAGGCCTCAAGGATACAACGCCAAAAGAAATCGATATCAGATCAGTGGGTTTCAAAAACCAAAAACGGTGTAATCCCGTACGTAGAACACGGCTCTGGGACTTTGGAAGACCACAAGGAGTAATTTCCGGAGCTTCAGCCAAGAAGTTTCAACATTCAAACTCTCATAAGCTGACTTTGGGTCGAGGACATGGAGTTGTTGGAGTTGTTCTATCGTCGGAAGCTGCGCAAGAAGCAGAAGAAAGCGGAGCTACGCCGCTCCGAGGGAACCCTTTGTCGCTCGCCGGACGAGGCCAACGTCAACACCTTGGCGACCGGCTTCATCTCTAAAGTCCTCAGGTTTACATCCAGGTAACGCAAAGCAGAAACGTGCTGCTTTGACAATATCTGCCAGATTTTGCAACAACTTGACTTAAAGAAATGGTTTATTGTGTCCTTCTGGGGACTCTGAGGTCCATGTTTGAAGTTCAATTCCTGAACCAGAATGTACAAACCTCGTTTCCATATGAGTTGGGAAATTGTGTTGGATGTAAATATAAACGGAATACAATGATTTGTAAATCTTTTTCAACCCATATTCAATTGAACGCACTACTAAGACATAATATTTGATGTTCAAACTCATTATTTAATTATTTTTTTTTGCAAATAATAATTAACTTGGAATTTCATGGCTGCAACACGTGCCAAAGTAGTTGGGAAAGGGCATGTTCACCACTGTGTTACATCACCTTTTCTTTTAACAACACCCAATAAACGTTTAGGAACTGTGGAAACCAATTGTTGAAGCTTTGAAAGTGGAATTCTTTCCCATTCTTGTTTTATGTAGAGCTTCAGTTGGTGAACAGTCCGGGGTCTCCGCTGTCGTATTTTACGCTTAATAATGCGCCACACATTTTCGATGGGAGACAGGTCTGGACTGCAGGCAGGCCAGGAAAGTACCCGCACTCTTTTATTACAAAGCCACGCTGTTGTAACACGTGCTGAATGTGGCTAGGTATTGTCTGGCTGAAATACGCAGGGGCGTCCATGAAAAAGACGGCGCTTACATGGCAGCATATGTTGTTCCAAAACCTGTATATACCTTTCAGCATTAATGGTGCCTTCACAGATGTGTAAGTTACCCATGCCTTGGGCACTAATGCACCCCCATACCATCACAGATGCTGGCTTTTGAACTTTGCGTCGATAACAGTCTGGATAGTTCGCTTCCCCTTTGGTCCGGATGACACCATGTCGAATATTTCCAAAAACAATTTGAATTGTGGACTCGTCAGACCACAGAACACTTTTCCACTTTGCATCAGTCCATCTTAGATGATCTCGGGCCCAGAGAAGCCGGAGGCTTTTCTGGATGTTGTTGATAAATGGTTTTCGGTTTGCAAAGTAGAGCTTTAACTTGCACTTACAGATGTAGTGACCAACTGTATTTAGTGACAGTGGTTTTCTGAAGTGCTCCTGAGCCCATGTGGTGATATCCTTTAGAGATTGATGTCGGTTTTTGATACAGTGCCGTCTGAGGGATCGAAGGTCACGGTCATTCAATGTTGGTTTCCGGCCATGCCGCTTACGTGGAGTGATTTCTCCAGATTCTCTGAACCTTTTGATGATATTATGGACCGTAGATGTTAAAATCCCTAAATTTGTTGCAATTGCACTTTGAGAAACGTTGTTCTTAAACTGTTTGATTATTTGCTCACGCAGTTGTGGACAAAGGGGTGTACCTCGCTCCATCCTTTCTTGTGAAAAACTGAGCAATTTTTGGGAAGCTGTTTTTATACCCAATCATGGCACCCACCTGTTCCCAATTATCCTGCACACCTGTGGGATGTTCCAAATAAGTGATTGATGAGCATTCCTCAACTTTACCAGTATTTATTTCCACCTTTCCCAACTTCTATGTCACGTGTTGCTGGCATCAAATTCTAAAGTTAATGATTATTTGCAAAAAAAAATTTTTTTATGTGTTTGAACATCAAATATGTTGTCTTTGTAGCATATTCAACTGAATATGGGTTGAATTAGTTCACATAGCGGATTTGTTTACCGCGGTTGTTGAATCAGTTTTTTAATCCAGGATAAGCACAAACAATGTATGGATGTGTCAATTATAGCATTGATAGTAAAACATTACAGCTGGCGGTGTTTGGATTATGGTTGGGTCCTGCCGATACCGATCCTCCATGACTGAGATCGGCCAAGACCGATACTGACTAGGACTTCACTAAACATGAGTCACAATACAATACAGTTTTGCGACATTATGATTAGGGTTGTCAAAAGTATTGCTACTAAGTTGATACCAACATGCAAAAATTACATAAATACCTGCTTTTTTCAGTATCAAAATCGGTGCAAGGACCCTAAATGTACTTTTTCGTTACTGCATTTAATGCTTCATATTCATATCAATATTTGTGAGGATGTCTTGATGATTCATTTATCTAGGCCAGGGGTCGGCAACCCGCGGCTCTTTTTAGTGCCGCCCTAGTGGCTCCCTGGAGCATTTTTCAAATCAATCAATCAATCAATAAGAGGATTGAAAATGGAAAAAGATGGGGGGAAACATGATTTTTATGTTTTAGTATTTTTGACACAAACCTTGCCAATTGTTAGAAAGCCCACTGTTTAATATTTTTGTGTGCATGCTTCACTGATGACAGTATTTGGTCAACATCATGTTGTCTTACTAATTCCGACGATTCTTGAACTCACCATAGTTTAGTAAACAGTTTGTCTGTATGTCAACCCTCCCACTCCTTCTTTGTCTCATTTTGTCCACCAAAAGTTTTATTCTGTGTGTGAATGCACAAAGGTGAGCTTTGTTGATGTTATTGACTTGTTGGAGTGCTACTCAGGCATATTTGGTCAGTGCATGACTGCAAGCTAATCAATGCTAACATGCTATTTAGGCTAGCTGTATGTACGTATTGCATTGAGACCTCCGAATTCGGGACATGGGGTGAGGGAGGGTGGTGGGGTTAAAGTTGGCGGGTGTGGGGTTTGGTGGTAGCGGGGGACGTATATTGTAGCATCCCGGAAGAGTTAGTGCTGCAAGGGGTTCTGGGTATTTGTTCTGTTGTGTTTATGTTGTGTTACGGTGCGGATGTTCTCCCGAAATGTGTTTGTCATTCTTGTTTGGTGTGGGTTCACAGTGTGGCGCATATTTGTAACAGTTTTAAAGTTGTTTGTACGGCCACCCTCAGTGTGACCTGTATGGCTGTTGATCAAGTATGCTTGGAGATTTTCGGGAGGGGGGACTGAATTTCGAGAGTCTCCTGGGAAAATCGGGAAGGTTGGAGAGTATGGATGACAGTATTTGGTGAACATCATTTTGTCTTACTAATTCCGACGATTCTTGAACTCACCATAGTTTAGTAAACAGTTTGTTTGTATGTCAAATCTTCCACTCCCTCTTTGTCTCATTTTGTCCACCAAAAGTTTTAGTCTGTGTGTGAATGCACAAAGGTGAGCTTTGTTGATGTTATTGACTTGTTGGAGTGTTACTCGGGCATATTTGGTCAGTGCATGACTGCAAGCTAATCAATGCTAACATGCTATTTAGGCTAGCTGTATGTACGTATTGCATTGAAACCTCCGAATTCGTGAGATGGGGTGAGGGAGGGTGGTGGGGTTAAAGTTGGGGGGTGTGGGGTTTGGTGGTAGCAGGGGGATGTATATTGTATCATCCCGGAAGAGTTAGTGTTGCAAGGGGTTCTGGGTATTTGTTCTGTTGTGTTTATGTTGTGTTACGGTGCGGATGTTCTCCAGAAATGTGTTTGTCATTCTTGTTTGGTGTGGGTTCACAGTGTGGCGCATATTTGGAACAGTTTTAAAGTTGTTTATATGGCCACCCTCAGTGTGACCTGTATGGCTGTTGATCAAGTATGCTTGGAGATTTTCGGGAGGGGGACTGAATTTCGAGAGTCTCCTGGGAAAATCGGGAAGGTTGGAGAGTATGGATGACAGTATTTGGTGAACATCATTTTGTCTTACTAATTCCGACGATTCTTGAACTCACCATAGTTTAGTAAACAGTTTGTTTGTATGTCAAATCTTCCACTCCTTCTTTGTCTCATTTTGTCCACCAAAAGTTTTATTCTGTGTGTGAATGCACAAAGGTGAGCTTTGTTGATGTTATTGACTTGTTGGAGTGCTACTCAGGCATATTTGGTCAGTGCATGACTGCAAGCTAATCAAAGCTAACATGCTATTTAGGCTAGCTGTATGTACGTATTGCATTGAGACCTCCGAATTCGGGACATGGGGTGAGGGAGCGTGTTGGGGTTGAAGTTGGGGGGTTTGGTGGTAGCGGGGGGATGTATATTGTGGCGTCCCGTAAGAGTTAGTGCTGCAAGGGGTTCTGGGTATTTGTTCTGTTGTGTTTATGTTGTGTTACAATGCGGATGTTCTCCCGAAATGTGTTTGTCATTCTTGTTTGGTGTGGGTTCACAATGTGGTGCATATTTATAACAGGTGTTAAAGTTGTTTATACAGCCACCCTCAGTGTGACCTGTTTGTCTGTTGATCAAGTAGGCCTTGCATTCACTTGTGTGTGTGTAATAGCCGCATATACTATGTGACTTGGCCAGCACGCTGTCTGTATGGAGGAAAAGCGGACGTTAAAGGCAGTGCCTTTAAGGCACGCCCCCAATATTGTTGTCCGGGTGGAAATCGGGAGAAATTCACGAAAATGGTTGCGCCGGCAGATTTTCGGGAGGGGCACTGAATTTCAAGAGTCTCCTGGGAAAATCGGGAGTGTTGGCAAGTATGGATGACAGTATTTGGTGAACATCATTTTGTCTTACTAATTCCGAGTGTTCTTGAACTCACCATAGTTTAGTAAACAGTTTGTTTGTATGTAAAATCTTCCACTCCTTTATTGTCTCATTTTGTCCACCAGAAGTTTTATCCTGTGTGTGAATGCACAAAGGTGAGCTTTGTTGATGTTATTGAGATTGTTGGAGTACTAATCAGGCCTATTTGGTTTGATTGATTGAATTGATTGAAACTTTTATTAGTAGATTGCACAGTACGGTACATATTCCGTACAATTGACCACTAAATGGTAACAACAGAATCAGTTTTTCAACTTGTTTGAGTCGGGGTCCACGTTAATCAATTTATGGTATTCATGCATGACTGCAAGCTAATCAATGCTAACATCATACTTGCCAACTCTCCTGATTTTTCCGGTACACTCCCGAATTTTAGTGTCATTCCCGAAAATCTCCTGGGGCAACCATTCTCCCGAATACCACCCGAAAAATATTGGGGGCGTGCCTCTACAACCTGTTGTCACGTCGCCTTTGCTCAATACAAACAGCGTGTCGGTCTACTCACATAATCAATGCGGCTTTTGCAGACACACATATGCGAATACAAGGCATACTCGACAGTCATACAGGTCACACTGAGGGTGGCAGTATAAACAACTTTAACACTGTTACGAATATGCTCCACACTGTGAACCTACACTAAACAAGAATGACAAACACATTCGGTAAAACATCCGCACTGTAACACAACATAAACACATCAGTACAAATACCCAGAATCCCTTGCAGCACTAAATCTTCCGGGACGCTACAATATAGACCCCCAGTAATTTCCAGGAGTTATCTCACCTTCTGAGTAGCCTCTGATTTACCAATAGTTTCTAATGTTGTAAAAATGTGTGGAATAAATATTAAATTTCAACATTTCTGTCAACAAAGATTTACTATCATTTTGATAGTAGGCTATTGTATCTAATATAGATACTTGCGTCATGTTTTGCCTTCATCATAAGACTTATAAAGCGCTTTTAATTTTGATATGCTGACCTGACTTACTAAACGATACGTTTTATTAGAAATGGCAACAGCGAAGGATGCATGTGCATGTACGAGCCAGTTTGCTGTACAACAAGAGCGTAGAGAAAAATAAAGAACATCTTGTCTACATCTTTGGACTGCATTTGAATGAAAATGATGGACTCGCGCAAAGCTTTTCGGGTAAACCTTGAACCATATACACTAAATTGCCAAAACTATTTGGCCAACCATCCAAATGATGAGAATCAGGTGCCCTAATCACTTGGCCCGGCCACAGGTGTGTAAACTCAAGCACTTAGGCAAGGAGACTATTTCTAGAAACATTTGTGAAAGAATGGGCCGCTTTCAGTGATTTCCAGCGTGGAACGGTCATAGGATGCCACCTGTGCAACAAATTCAGTCCTAAAATGTATTCGACCCTGAATATTCCAAAGTCAACTGTCTACTTAATTGTAAGAAAATGGAAGAGTTTGGGAACAACAGCAACTCAGCCACCAAGTGGTAGGCCATGTAAACTGACAGAGAGGGTCAGCATAGTGCAAAGACTTTCTGCACAGTCAGTTATTACAGCGCTCCAAACTTCATGTGACCTTCCAATTAGCCCACATACAGTATGCAGAGAGATCCATGGAACGGGTTTCCATGGCCGATCAGCTGCCTCTAAGCCATACATCACCAAGTCCAATGCAAAACATTGGATGCAGTGGGGTAAAGCACATTGCCACTGGACTCTAGAGCAGTGGAGACGCCTTCTCTGGAGTAATGAATCAAGTTTTTCCATCTGACAATCTGATGGATGAGTCTGGGTTTGGAGGTTGCCAGGAGAACGGTACATTTCGGACTGCATTGTGCCGAGTGTGAAATTTAGTGGAGGCAGAATTTTGGTGTGTGGTTGTTTTTCAAAAGTTGGGCTTGGCCCCTTAGTTCCAATGAAAGGAACTTTGAATGCTCCCGGATACCAAAACATTCTGTACAATTCCATGCTGGGAACCGTTTGGAGCGGGCCCCTTCCTCTTCCAACATGACTATGCACCAGTGCACAAAGCAAGGTCCATAAAAACATGGATGACATAGTCCGGTGTGGATGAGCTTGACTGGCCTGCACAGAGTCCTGACCTGAACCCGGTAGAACACCTTTAGAATGGAGACTGAGAGCCAGGCTTTCTCCACCAAAATCAGTGTGTGCCCTCACCAATGCGCTTTTTGGAGAATGGTGCAAAATTCCAATAAACACACTCCGCAACCTTGTGGACAGCCTTCCCAGTAGAGTTGAAGCTGTAATAGCTGCAAAATGTGGACTGACATCTTATTGTACCCTATGGGTTACGAATGGGATGAGACTTCAAGTTTCTGGGTGAGTCAAGGCAGGTGGCCAAATACTTTTGGCAATATAGTGTATATAGAAATATGCGCTGCCGAACTAAGGCAAAATATGTCACTAAAGTCTCAAATTCCAAACGTCTCGTTTAGAGCAAGTTTGGAAGAGAGCAAGATTGTTGTATACACATGCCTTCATGGTTTAAAATAAATCAGAGTATATTTTAATGTGACAGTACTAAGGGTACTGACCTATACTTATTAAACTTCATAAATACATATTGTGTGTGTTGTTTGAAGCTATTTCAGCAATTAGCATGCCTTCTTTTTTGCTACTGTTTGTTCTTGCTCGTAGTGATGATGCAGAAAGCCCTCCTCCTGCATCTGCTGATGAGGTTCGTGGTGGTGGGAAAACTGTTCCTCACCATCTTCTCAGCTGCTAGTGCTACTAGTGAAAAAGAATATCAATTTCATTATTGCTCTCAAACAAAGTACACATGTGCACTCATTCATATAAACACTAGTAATGCAACAGCCAACTAAACATAATACAAGTACAAACCCCGTTTCCATATGAGTTGGGAAATTGTGTTAGATGTGAGAATATAAATGGAATACAATGATTTGCAAATAATTTTCAGGCCATATTCATTTGAATATGCTACAAAGACAACATATTTGATGTTCTAACTGATAAACTTTTTTTTTTTTTTTTTGCAAATAATCATTTAGAATTTGATGCCAGCAACAGGAGACAAAGAACATGGGAAAGGTGGCAATAAATACTGATAAAGTTGAGGAATGCTCATCGAACACTTATTTGGAACATCCCCCAGGTGTGCAGGCTGATTGGGAACAGGTGGGTGCCATGATTGGGTATAAAAACAGCTTCCCAAAAAATGCTCAGTCTTTCACAAGAAAGGATGTGGCGAGGTACACCCCTTTGTCCACAACTGCGTGAGCAAATAGTCAAACAGTTTAAGAACAACGTTTTTCAAAGTGCAATTGCAAGAAATTTAGGGATTTCAACATCTACGGTCCATAATATCATCAAAAGGTTCAGAGAATCTGGAAAAATCACTCCACGTAAGCGGCATGGCCGGAAACCAACATTGAATGACCGTGACCTTCAATCCGTCAGACGGCACTGTATTAAAAACCGACATCAATCTCTAAAGGATATTACCACATGGGCTCAGGAACACTTCAGAAAACCACTGCCACTAAATACAGTTCGTCGCTACATCTGTAAGTGCAAGTTAAAGCTCTACTATGCAAAGCGAAAGCCATTTATCAACAACATCCAAAAAACGCCGCCGGCTTCTCTGGGCCCGAGATCATCTAAGATGGACTGATGCAAAGTGGAAAAGTCTTCTGTGGGCTAACGAGTCCGCATTTGAAATTGTTTTTGGAAATATTCGACATCGTGTCATCCGGACCAAAGGGGAAGCGAACCATCCAGACTGATATCGACGAAAAGTTCAAAAGCCAGCATTTGTTATGGTATGGGGGTTTATTAGTGCCCAAGGCATGGGTAACTTACACATCTGTGAAGGCACCATTAATGCTGAAAGGTATATACAGGTTTTGGAACAACATATGCTGCCATCTAAGCGCCGTCTTTTTCATGGACGCCCCTGTTTATTTCAGCAAGACAATTCCAAGCCACATTCAGGACGTGTTACAACAGCGTGGCTTCGTAAAAAAATAGTGCGCGTACTATACTGGCCCGCCTGTAATCCAGACATGTCTCCCGTTGAAAATGTGTGGCTCATTATGAAGCGTAAAATACGACAGCGGAGATCCCGGACTGTTGACCGACTGAATCGCTACATAAAACAAGAATGGGAAATAATTCCACTTTCAACGCTTCAACAACTAGTTTCCTCAGTTCCTAAACGTTTATTGAGTGTTGTTAAAAGAAAAGGTGATGTAACACAGTGGTGAGCATGCCCTTTCCCAACTACTTTGGCATGTGTTGCAGCCATGAAATTCTAAGTTAATTATTATTTGCAAAAAAAGAAAAAAGGTTATGAGTTTAGTGAGATAGGCATCAGCGACCCCCGCGACCCCAAAGGGAATAAGCGGTAGGAAATGGATGGATGGATGGATGGAGTTTCAACATCAAAATATATTGTCTTTGTAGTGCATTCAATTGAATATGGGTTGAAAAGGATTTGAAAATCATTGTATTCCGTTTATATTTACATCTAACACAATTTCCCAACTCATATGGAAACGGGGTTTGTATTTACGTGGCTCACCTTCGGCAGAATCTTCTCCCCGTCATCTTTTTCATAGCGGGAGACGGGCACAGCAAACACAACAATAACAACAACCAAACAACGTCAGCAAATAGGATATGTACAAATAGGATGGTGAAAGTGATAGCAAAAAAGCAGTTAATGAAATAAATTTTAACAATACAGAAATGACAATGAACATTATTACGCTACAAAAGGATACAATACAAATACCAATAGAAATAGCACTATTGATAATGAATAATAAAAATCATTACTTCTATTATCTACAATACAATTGTTTTACATGCAACAATACATATATGTAATGATAACTTGAAATACAAAAGAAAGCAAAAAAATGGAGGGGAAGAAAGAGAAGCCAACTATATTAACCTTGTAGATTGTTATAGTATGAATAGGTTAAGGTTTGTCAGGTGTTACAATTCAACATTTTGTCACATGGGTTGAATTGCAAGAGGTAAATATATTTATCTAAAGGGGAAAAAACAAATTTTTTTAATTCAATCCCACAGACGTAACGAGGCTGCCTCTCGTCCTCACTCCTGGCATTCAACCAAGCTCGATGTAGGTCAGCGGGACTCGGACCATGAAGCAGCAGACACTTTGAGTAGTGCCTGGCCCCACAACTACCACTCAAGGTCAGTGTGTGCTGTCAACAATGTTTTTACCAGTTGGCAGGTAAGAAAAATAATTGTTTGATTCCCCGCTGATTTTTGGAAGTTTACCCTTTGTCATACTTGCCAACCTTGAGACCGCCGATTTCGGGAGGTGGGGGCGTCGTCGGGGGTGGGGTGGGGGCGTGGTTGGGGGCGCGGTTAAGAGGGCAGGAGTATATTTACAGCTAGAAAGAAAAGTGCAGATTGGATTTGAACCTATTTAAAACATGACATCAAAAATGTATATTTATTGTGAGAAATCATTAGGATGATCAGTGTTTCCACAAAGATAAATATGATTAATTATTAATAATAACATAGAGTTATAGGTAAATTGAGCAAATTGGCTATTTCTGTCAATTTATTTAAGTGTGTATCAAACTGGTAGCCCTTCGCATTAATCAGTACCCAAGAAGTAGTTCTTGGTTTAAAAAGGTTGGTGACCCCTGCCGTAGATGTTACTGTCACATATGCATGTACAGTAGATGGCAGTATTGTCCTGTTTAAGAGTGTCACAACATTGCTGTTTACGGCAGACGAACTGCTTTACAGTAGACGAAAACGTGACTGCTGTTGTTGTGTGTTGTTCCCGCGCTGGGAGGACGTTAATGAAACTGCCTAACAATAAACCCACATAAGAAACCAGGAACTCGCCCTCGATCATTCTACAGTTATAACGTCATTGGGCAGGCTCGCTGTTTATATTGTGGGAAAGCGGACGTGAAAGCAGGCTGTCGACACGTCTTTCAGGTCCGCGTGGAGCTGGAGGGGGCGTGGCCAAGTCACATGATATATGCGACTTGTACACACACTTAAGTGTATGGCATGCATACTTGCTCGACAGCCATACAGGTCAGACTGAGGGTGGCCGTATAAACAAATTTAACACTGTTCCAAATATGCGCCACACTGTGAACCCACACCATACAAGAATGACTAACGCATTTCGGGAGAACATCCGCACCGTAACACAACATAAACACAACAGAACAAATACCCTTGCAGCACTGACTACCACCAAAACCCGCCCACCACCACCAAACGCACCCATCTCATTATTATTTTATTTTAAAATTTATTAGCCTGTGGAAAAATGTAATGTTGATATTTACCTCAGAAGGCAACAAATAGGAAAGAGGCATTAAATGTTTTATTGAAATTGTATTTATTTGACCATTTTTTTTTTCCGTTTGTTTTTTGAATGTTGATTTTGCACTATTAAGTTATATAATTATAGCTTGTTCCATATTCATTGTTCAAGCAAATCAGTGTAGCAAACTGAGCAATAATTAACAATTTATTCATGCACCTTTTCTTGTTACTTCAAGGCTTGAATGTTTGATTCAGTCATTATTGTTATTTTATTTTCAAATTTATTATTAGCCCGTGGACAAAGTTTATTTTGATATTTACCCCAGAATGCTGCAAATAGAAAAGAGGCACTCGATTTTTATTTAAGTTTTATTTGATATGCGATTGATATTTTTTAATTATTATTATTATTATTATTTGAAACTCGATTTTGCATGTCACTATAAAGTTATATAAGCCTTGCTTGTTCAATATTCAATGCAAAACTTGTTTGTGTCCCTATTAAAAGGTTCATTTGTTCAACCCTTGGCCCGTGGCTTTGTTCAGTTTAAAATTTTAGCCCACTCTGTATTTGACTTTGACACCCCTGGTCTAGATGGTTCGCTTCCCCTTTGGTCCGGATGACACGATGTCGAATATTTCCAAAAACAATTTGAAATGTGGACTCGTCAGACGACAGAACCCTTTTCCATTTTGCATCAGTCCACCTTAGATGATCTCGGCCCAGAGAAGCCGGCGGCGTTTCTGGATGTTGTTGATAAATGGCTTTTGTTTCACATAGTAGAGCTTTAACTTGCACTTACAGATGTAGCGACGAACTGTATTTAGTGACAGTGGTTTTCTGAAGTGTTCCTGAGCACATTTGGTGATATCCTTTAGAGATTGATGTCGGTTTTTGATACAGTGCCAAATGAGGGATTGAAGGTCACGGTCATTCAGTGTTGGTTTCCGGCCATGCCGCTTACGTGGAGTGATGTCCTCCAGATTCTCTGAATCTTTTGATGATATTATGGACCGTAGATGTTGAAATCCCTAAATTTCTTGCAATTGCACTTTGAGAAACGTTGTTCTTAAACTGTTTGACTATTTGCTCACGCAGTTGTGGACAAAGGGGTGTACTTCGCCCCATCCTTTCTTGTGAAAGACTGAGCATTTTTTGGGAAGCTGTTTTTATACCCAATCATGGCACCCACCTGTTCCCAATTAGCCTGCACACCTGTGAGATGTTCCAAATAAGTGTTTGATGAATATTCCTCAACTTTATCAGTATTTATTGCGACCTTCTCCAACTTTTTTGTCACGTGTTGCTGGCATCAAATTCTAAAGTTAATGATTATTATTTGAAAAAAAAAAAAAAAGTTTATCTGTTTGAACATCAAATATGTTGTCTTTGTAGCATATTCAACTGAATATGGGTTGAAAATCCATCCATCCATCCATTTTCTACCGCTTATTCCCTTTCGGGGTCGCGGGGGGCGCTGGCGCCTATCTCAGCTACAATCGGGCGGAAGGCGGGGTACACACTGGACAAGTCGCCACCTCATCGCAGGGCCAACACAGATAGACAGACAACACTCACACTCACATTCACACACTAGGGCCAATTTTAGTGTTGCCAATCAACTTATCCCCAGGTGCATGTCTTTGGAGGTGGGAGGAAGCCGGAGTACCCGGAGGGAACCCACGCATTCACGGGGAGAACATGCAAACTCCACACAGAAAGATCCCGAGCCTGGATTTGAACCCAGGACTGCAGGACCTTCGTATTGTGAGGCAGACGCACTAACCCCTCTGCCACCAAATGATTTGCAAATCATTGTATTCCGTTTATATTTAGATCCAACACAATTCCCCAACTCATATGGAAACAGGATTTGTATTATCATTTATATGTCAAATAATATATTGTGATTTAAATTGTTATGGCAAAGGGCTGCAATATATATAACACAATAAAGGTCAAATAAAGCAAACCAAGGTAAAGATTTGTGGTGCTTCTGAATTGTTGTGTGTGTAGTTGTGTAGTAGGTGTTAGTTATGTAAAGTGGTCTGGAATGTTGACATCATGGGACAATATTACGTCAGTGTGTTTGTTAAACAACTGTAAACGGGGAGAAAGGCTGACATGACTCTGTTTGTAAGGGGGCGCAGTGACGCCATTGCCCAAAGAGAGGGTGAATTCTTCTTGCAACCCCCCCCCCCCCCCCCCCAGCCTCGCCTCCTGGTCTCCCGTGGCAACGACAGGAGGGACACAATTTTGTTGACGATACGGTGACAATCTGAATGGTGAATTGTCGACGTGAACGTTTGGGGTGGTGGAAGTCGACTTGAGTGATAGTGAATGCTGACGTCGGAGGGGCAGAAAAAGTTAGTCACAGAGAAAAGAGGAGAGACAGACAAACACTGTCCTCGTTTGAAAAGCACTAATTACGTTGTGTTCGCTCGGAAGAGTCCGTGAATCAAAAACGTGTAACGTAGACACTCTCTCTTTCACACACACGCACACACACTTGTGAAGGGAAGTGAATTTATATTTATATAGCGCTTTTCTCTAGGAAGAAGGAAGATGATTTATTGTCAATTCTTAACATGCACAAGACTCATAAGAACTGAAAAGTACATTTTAGGCACAGTCCCGCTAAGAGCAGACATACGTTAGAGGGAGACAAGACGGGACCGCCAACGGATCAGCCATTTTTACGGCTCTCCTTAAAAAAGGTGGGAAAAAGGTGATATTGGGAAAGGGGGGAAGAGTAAAAAAATATCAGTCAAAGTCCGGAGGACCCAAGGAGAAAAAAACCCATTTGCAATGCTCCCTTAAACACGTTACATTTAATCACGACAACTCGCACAGAGGGGGTGGGGGGGAGTTGGAGCCCTGGAAGGTCCCGAGGGGAAAAACAAGCGGTGGTGAAGGCGTGGGGTAGGGGAGGGGAGGTGTGTGCGTGTGTGCCCAATTGTCTTGGGCGTGATGGTGTAATGTTTTTGTAGACTGAAGTCGATCTGAAAAAGTTTGACTCCTGGTGTCGTTGAGAAGGGAGGGAGGTCAAAAGCGTCCATCGTTGAGGTGCCCTCGGGGGTGTTTATCAGAACAGCCTGGTCCTAGTCAAAGCCATTCGAGGGAGTCAAATCGTAGATTAGGATGTTTGTTTTTCGCGAACGGACCAAACAATGACTTGTCTGTTCTTAGTCCATGCCGGCTCTCCCAAATTCAATTCAATCTTCCTTTTCAAAACTTCTCCATGATGTGATCCATCTTGCGATTTAGTTCGTAAATCTCCACAGTCTGTGTTCCCACAGCCCTGCCCAAACCTTCCATTGCGCCGAACAGCCTTTGGGCTCCTTGAGTGGCCACCATCTTCTAACGAAGATCAGCAGGTGCCCCACGATCACGGTTCCAAATAGGTAGATGTCTTCCACGTCCTCGATGGAAAGGACTGAGAGGCACATGATTCTCCATGTATCCCAGGAATCTCTCACATACCCTGCAGTAATGGTTTCATCTTTGTTGTAGCGGTGTAGCGTGCAAGGACGGGAGTAGAAGAAGTATCACAAGATGGAGCTAACTGTTTAAATGACATTCAGACTTCACTTCAATCAATAACGGAGCAGCGTCTCCTCATCCGGAATCAACAACACCCGAAAAATGTGTCCCATGAAAAACCGTCCGACCGCAACTCTATTAACTAAGGTTCCTTGGGTGAAGTGTGAAGTGAAGTGAATTATATTTATATAGCGCTTTTCTCTAGTGACTCAAAGCGCTTTTACATAGTGAAACCCAATATCTAAGTTACATTTAAACCAGTGTGGGTGGCAATGGGAGCAGGTGGGTAAAGTGTCTTGCCCAAGCACACAACGGCAGTGACTAGGATGGCGGAAGCGGGGATCGAACCTGGAACCCTCAAGTTGCTGGCACGGACACTCTACCAACCGAGTTGTACCACCCCTAAATAACAGGATGAATAATGTAAACTCACTACACCGGTATATTTTAGCGCTTTCATGGCCAGTTCACTGACAGATTTAAGTAAGAACTTGACACTACTTTTTTATTACAAATGGCAACAGCGGAGGATGAATGTCCCATAACAAGGAAATAGAGAAAAAGAAGCAGCTTATCGACTACAGTGTCAACACGGACTAAAAAGGCGGACGCATGCAATTTTTTAGGATTTATGCAGATCCCAAATACAGATCAGCAGTTACCAGAAGGTAAGAAAAGTTGCTTTTGCATAATATTGCGAAACAAAATGCCAGGTAATACGTCTTACCTTATGCACACACCATAATAATAATCGTATGTTGAAGCACATATCAAACGGTGCAGCCAACACTGAAGTCTTAGGCAATAAAATTGCTTCGAGGGGGGTAAGCGCAACCAAAGTTATTCCCTACATTAGGCGCACCAAGTTATAAGGCGCACTGTCAAGTTTTGAGAGAAAAAACATGATTTTAAGTGCACCTTATGGTACAAAAAATATGGTACGTATTTTCTAGTGGCTGTAATTTAGCCATCTGCTTTAAAATTCATCTTGAGATTTTAACAATAAAGATGACTACTTAGTTCAAAAATATTTTGTCATTTCTACTGCCACCTTTCAGTTTGGGCCTTTTGTTCCTATTTTTATTGTTCGGTTCTCTCTTGTTTGTATTGCTAACTGCTTTGTATTCCTTTCTGCCCAGAGTCCAGTTTTTCCCCTAGCGGGCAGAGTTGCGAGCCGTGCTTAAGCTGTTTTCAATTTGCCTGAACCTACTTAAGCTGTATTCTAAGTATCTGAAGGCACTCAGCAAATTTCCATACCTCTTGTTCGTCATGCATACTCTGCTACACCCGCTAGTCTCGTGTTTGTCTTGTCCTGGCTTTTCCCAGTGCCGTCTATTTTTTTGTATTTCTTGCTTAGACGCCTTGCAACTCCCTGAGTTAGTTGGTTAGCGGTCTTAAGTGTTGTATGTGCATGTATTTAAAAGAGTTGTACAAAACCCAAAACCAGTGAAGTTGGCACGTTGTGCAATTTGTAAATACGAACCCCGTTTCCATATGAGTTGGGAAATTATGTTAGATGTAAATATAAACGGAATACAATGATTTGCAAATCTTTTTCAACAGATATTCAGTTAAATATGCTACGAAGACAACATATTTGATGTTCAAACTGATAAACATTTTTTTTGTGTGCAAATAATCAATAACTTTTGAATTTGATGCCAGCAAAACGTGACAAAGAAGTTGGGAAAGGTGGCAATAAATACTGATAAAGATGAGGAAAGCTCATCAAACACTTATTTGGATCATCCCACAGGTGTGCCGGCTAATTGGGAACAGGTGGGTGCCATGATCGGGTATAAAAACAGCTTCCCAAAAAATGCTCAGTCTTTCACAAGAAAGGATGGGGTGAGGTACACCCCTTTGTCCACAACTACGTGAGCAAATAGAACGTTTCTCAAAGTGCAATTGCAAGAAATTTAGGGATTTCAACACCTACGGTCCATAATATCATCAAAAGGTTCAAAGAATCTGGAGGAAATCACTCCACATAAGCGACATGGCCGGAAACCAACATTGAATGATTGTGACCTTCGATCCCTCAGACGGCACTGTATCAAAAACTGACATCAATCTCTGAAGGATATCACCACATGGGTTCAGGAACAATTCAGAAAACCGATGTCACTAATTACAGTTTGTCGCTACATCTGTAAGTGCAAGTTAAAGCTCTACTATGCAAAGCGAAAGCCATTTATCAACAACATCCAGAAACGTTGCCGGCTTCTCTGGGCCCGAGATCATCTAAGATGGACTGATGCAAAGTGGAAAGGTGTTTTGTGGTCTGACGAGTCCACATTTCACATTTTTTGGGGGAAATATTCGACATCGCGTCATCCGGACCAAAGGGGAAGCGAACCATCCAGACTGTTATCGACGCAAAGTTGAAAAGCCAGCATCAGTGATGGCATGGGGGTGCATTAGTGCCCAAGGCATGGGTAACTTAGACATCTGTGAAGGCACCATTAATGCTGAAAGGTACATACAAGTTTTGGAACAACATATGCTGCCATCTTTTTCATGGACGCCCCTGCTTATTCCAGCAAGACAATGCCTGTAGGTCTGGACTACAAGTAAGGCCAGTCTAGTACCCGCACTCTTTCGTGTTGTGATTGTTAAACTGCCAACAGCTCTTGTTACAGTTTAATTGAAAAATCTACAGTTGGTACATGTAATCAGTATCAGCCGATCTGACTCATGGCTGATCGGAATTGAAGTTGGCAGCCTAAAACCTCGATCAGAACATACCTACAAACAAACAATATAATCATCAAGGTCCATCCAGAGAATAACCACATATTTCCACTAGTCTTTAAATGTGCTTCTGTCTATGTGTGTTACTCAGTGCCTCCACCACAGACCTCGCAGGTGATTTTGACTCTGACGGCAGCTGCCTGAGGAAGAGTCCGGACCAATACAGCTCAAGAGGCAGCATGGAGAGCCTGGATCCTCCTCAGCCGGCACACCTCCAGCACCACCACACACTCGGCTATCCCCCTCACAGCGGACCACACCCTGCCTACTCCTCCTGCCAACAACTCTCCTCTGCCAGGTTCATTTGACCACACAACAGCTGTCAGAGAATACCTATACACCTCACAAATACATGTTTAATGTTAATAACAATGGCTCCAAAAGCCAACCAATGAGGGTAAACACTTTTCTATATTTACTAGAGATGTCCGATAATGGCTTTTTCTGACGATTTTGTCCAACTCTTAATTACCGATTCCGATATCAACAAATACCGATTTATACAGTCGTGGAATTAACACATTATTATGCCTAATTTTGTTGTGATGCTCCGCTGGATTCATTGAACAATGTAACAAGGTTTTCCAAAATAAGAGAACAACTTCAACTCAACTGCCATTTTTATTATTGAAGTCACAAAGTGCATTTTTTTTTTTTAACATGCCCCAAAACAGCAGCTTGGAATTTGGGACATGCGCTCCCTGAGATAATCCTGATACCCACTACAACTATGGGAAATACTATACTTTGACTTTCACAAAGTGCATTATTATTGTTGTTTTGTTTTTTATCCTGCCTCAAAACAACAGTTACAGTAGTTTTTAATAGATTTTATTTGTGTAAAAGCACTTTACGTTGAGCAAACAACCTCAAAGTGCCACAGTGTAAAAAAAATAGTACCGTATTTTCCGCACTATAAGGCGCACCGGATTATAAGGCGCACTTTCAATGAATAGCATATTTTAATATTTTGTTCATATATAAGGCGCACCGCATTATAAGGTGCATAGAATAGATGCTACAGTAGAGGCTGGGGTTACGTTGTGCATCCATTAGATGGAGCTGCGCTAAAGGGAATGTCAACAAAACAGTCAGATAGGTCAGTCAAACTTTATTAATAGATTACAAACCAACGTTCTGACAACTCCGTTCGCTCCCAAAATGAATAAACAGCTGTTTTAATATTTTCCCCGATTCAATAAACACGTAAAAAACAGTCTGATACTGTTACGGTAAATCAAACGTGAGTGCAATCACAATATAGTAACACTCGAAATAGTGCAAAGCAATAATATATCAATAACTCAACGTTGCTCAAAAGATAATGTCACACAACACAACACACAAAATAAACATAAAGCTCACTTTATTAAGTTATTCCTCATCCACGAATCCCTCAAATTCTTCTTCTTCAGCGTTCGAATCAAACAGTTGGGCGAATATGGCATCCAACATGCCTCGTCGAAGTCGTCATTAAACGAGTCAGTGTCGCTGCTGGCGCATTCATATATCCCAGCATGCACCACGCGCTTCATCTCCTACGGGGGAAAATGAAATCGGCACCTGCTTACCGTAGTTGTGAGACCTGTTGTGGCTCAATATTGGTCCATATATAAGGCGCCCCGGATTATAAGGCGCTCTGTCAGCTTTTGAGAAAATTTTAGGTTTTTAGGTGCGCCTTATAGTGCGGAAAATACGGTAATAATAATAAAAATATAATAAAAATAAATAAAATATTGAACTAGAAACAGCCCAATAGCTAGAACCAGCATGCATATCTATAGAAAGGCTTTTTTTTTTTTTACAAAAAAGAAGGGTTTTTAAGCCTTTTTTTAAAAAGCATTTACAGTCTGAGGTGCCCTCAGGTGGTCAGGGAGAGCGTTCCACAGACTGGGAGCAGCGGAGCAGAAAGCCCGGTCTCCCATAGTTCGTAGCTTTGTCCTTGGAGGATGGAGGAGGTTAGCCTGTTTGGAACGGAGGTGTCGTGTGGAGGATTTGGGGGTGAGCAGTTCTTTGAGGTAGACAGGGGCATTTCCATGGATTGATTGTATGATTGATTGAAACTGTTATTAGTAGATTGCACAGTACAGTACTTATTCGGTACAATTGACCATTAAATGGTAACACCCGAATAAGTTTTTCAACTTGTTTAAGTCCACGTTAATCAATTCATGGTAGGCACTGGTGAGTTTATAGGCAGACTTTGAATTCAATCCTGAGTGGAACAAAAACAATGAAGGCGCACGGCTACAGTCCAGAGTATACTAGAGTAATAAAGTAAACAGTAATCAAATCAAATCAACTTTGTTTATAAAGCACATTTAAAATTTACCACAGGGGTAGCCAAAGAGCTGTACAATAGGCAGGTGAAAAGATAACACAAGGAAAACGAGCAAACACAGCGCGATAAAAATTAAATACATGAATAAAAACATAGACACAGGTTCACAGCAGGTGCATAATGGGATGCCATAGCAGAATGGAAATCACAGAATTTTAAAGGCCATGGAATAAAAGTGTGTTTTTTAAGAGTTATTTAAAAACAGGAAGAGAGGAGGCTTGTCTAACACTCAAAGGTAAGTTGTTCCAGAGCTTGACATTATATATATATATATATATATATATGCAGTGGGGCAAAAAAGTATTTAGTCAGCCACCGATTGTGCAAGTTCTCACACTTAAAATGATGACAGAGGTCTGTAATTTTCATCATAGGTACACTTCAACTGTGAGAGACAGAATGTGGGTAAAAAAAATCCAGGAATTCACATTGTAGGAATTTTAAAGAATTTATTTGTAAATTATGGTGGAAAATAAGTATTTGGTCAACCATTCAAAGCTCTCACTGATGGAAAGAGGTTTTGGCTCAAAATCTCACGATACATGGCCCCATTCATTCTTTGCTTAACACGGATCAATCGTCCTGTCCCCTTAGCAGAAAAACAGCCCCAAAGCATGTTGTTTCCACCCCCATGCTTCACAGTAGATATGGTGTTCTTGGGATGCAACTCGGTATTCTTCTTCCTCCAAACACGACAAGTTGAGTTTATACCAAAATGGATACATGGATGATACAGCAGAGGATTGGGAGAATGTCATGTGGTCAGATGAAACCAAAATAGAACTTTTTGGTATAAACTCAACTCGTCGTGTTTGGAGGAAGTAGAATACTGAGTTGCATCCCAAGAACACCATACCTACTGTGAAGCATTGGGGTGGAAACATCATTCTTTGGGGCTGTTTTTCTGCTAAGGGGACAGGAGGATTGATCCGTGTTAAAGGGGAACATTATCACCAGACCTATGCAAGCGTGAATATATACCTTGATGTTGCAGAAAAAAGCCCATGTATTTTTTTAGCCGATTTCCAAAATCTAAATGGGTGAATTTAGGCTAGTTAAACGCCTTTCTGTTTATCGGTCTTGTAGCGATGACGTCAGAATGTGACGTCACCGAGGTAATACACCCGCCATTTTCATTTTCACATTACAAACACCGGGTCTCAGCTCTGTTATTTTCCGTTTTTTCGACTATTTTTGGGAACTTTGGAAACATCATGCCTCGTCGGTGTGTCGTCGGTGGGTGTAACAACACTAACAGGGAGGGATTCAAGTTGCACCACTGGCAAGAAATCTGCCGCCAGACCCCATTAAATGTGGCTGAGTGTCTGCACATTTTACCGGCGATGCTAAGACAGACAAGGCACAAGATGTATGGATAACCTGCAGATGCATTTGCAACGATTGTCAACGAAATCACAAAGGTGAGTTTTGTTGATGTTGTTGACTTATGTGCTAATCAGACATATTTGGTCGCAGCATGACTGCCAGCTAATCGATGCTAACATGCTACGCTAATCGATGCTAACATGCTATTTGTGCTAGCTGTATGTACATTTGAAACTAGATACCCACATTTAATGCAAAACAAGCACTTACCAATCGACAGATTTAAGTTGCTCCAGTGTCACAAGATGCCAAAGTCCTGATCGTTTGGTCCGCACATTTTACCGGCGATGCTAATAAGGCAGCCATGCTTTAGGCCACTTCAATAGGTACACCCACGCTATGGCCGAATAGCGTCAATAGCTATTCGCTCAATAGCTTCAGTTTCTTCTTCAATTTCGTTTTCGCTATCTGCCCCCATACTCCGACCATCTGTTTCAATACATGCGTAATCTGTTGAATCGCTTAAGCCGCTGAAATCCGAGTCTGAATCCGAGCTAATGTCGCTATATCTTGCTGTGGTAACCACCATGTTGTTTGTATTGGCAGCACTGTGTGACGTCACAGGGAAATGGACAGTCGCATCGCAAATACTGAAAATCAAGAACTTTAAAGCTTTTTTTAGGGATATTCCGGGAGGTGTAAAATTTTGAAAAAACTTCAAAAAATAAAACAAGCCACCTGGAACTGATTTTTATTGTTTTTAACCCTTTTGAAATTTTGATAATGTTCCCCTTTAAGGAAAGAATGAATGGGGCCATGTATCGTGAGATTTTGAGCCAAAACCTCCTTCCATCAGTGAGAGCTTTGAATGGTTGACCAAATACTTATTTTCCACCATAATTTACAAATAAATTCTGTAAAATTCCTACAATGTGAAATCCTGGATGTTTTTTCCACATTCTGTCTCTCACAGTTGAAGTGTACCTTTGATGAAAATTACAGACCTCTGTCATCATTTTAAGTGGGAGAACTTGCACAATCGGTGGCTGACTAAATACTTTTTTGCCCCACTGTGTATACAATGCAGTGCTGAAATAATTACATTCCAACTAAATGAACAATACATTTTGTGCATCACTCAGCCGTATATAAAGAGAGTACAATCTGAACCAAACAAGAAGTGATGTTTAGACAGTTTTTCAAAATGTCTTGTTTTAGGTCGTCCAACAGCATCGATCACCTCCACAGCAAGCGAGACTCCGCATACTCCTCCTTCTCCACCAGCTCCAGTATCCCAGAGTACCTTGCTTCCGCTCCGACCCTCAGTGCCGAGCGTTCCTATTCTCTGGAGACCGTCCCTCAGAAAGGAGGAAGCGGAGAGATGCAACACGCTGACATTCATTGTGTCCGGACGGTCTACAACGCCCAGCAGGAACTCGCTCAAGAGCAGAAACTGAGCTCCGCGTCGACGTCGTCGCTACGCAACAGTGACCCCAGAATCGCAGGAATGGAAAAGGGAGGTCAAAGCCGAGATCTGCAAGGTAAAGTATGATAAGTCAGCTGTCAACTTTGGCTCGGTAACAGATGTTTGGTCTCACCCTTGCCTTCCTGACACAGGTGGTGGACTCTGTTACCGTGGCAGCACCAGTGGTCGGCTCAGCGGCGCACCAGCTGCGAACAGGCACAGCGTAGGTCCGGTTTGGCCGCCTGGGACCAGTCACAGCTCCTACGAGAACCTAAGAGGGGTACCTGCTCCGCCGAGACGCAGCGACAGCTACGTAGCTATCAAGAACCACGAGAGACCCAACTCTTGGTCCAGTGTTGAGCATTCCCGCTCAGCTAATAGGTGAGTACATCATACCTACTCAGGGGACGAGTGGTTAGAGCAGGGGTGTCAAACTCAAATACAGAGTGGGACAAAATTTGAAACGGAACAAAGCCCCGGGCCAAGGTTGAACAAATTAACCTTTTTAATAGGGACCCAAACAAGTTTTGCATTAAATATTGAACAAGCAAGGCTTATATAACTTTAGTGACATGCAAAATCCAGTTTCAAATAATAATAATAATAATAATAATTTAAAAAAATATCAATGGCATATCAAATAAAATGTAAATAAAAATGTTATGCCTTTTTTTCTATTTGCAATCCTCTGAGGAAAAATATAAAATATTTTCCACAGGCTAATAATAAATTTGAAAATAAAATAACAATAATGAATGAACCAAACATTCAAGCCTTGAAGTAGCAAGAGAAAATGCATGAATAAAACATGAATTATTGGTCAGTTTGCTGGAAGTTTCCCGGAAGAGTTAGTGCTGCAAGGGGTTCTGGGTATTTGTTCTGTTGTGTTACGGTGCGGGTGTTTGCCCAAAATGTGTGTGTCATTCTTGTTTGGTGTGGGTTCACAGTGTGGCGCATATTTGTAACAGTGCTAAAGTTGTCTATACGGCCACCCTCAGTGTGACCTGTATGGCTGTTGACCAAGTATGCTTTGCATTCACCTGTGCGTGTGTGTAAAAGCCACAAATATTATGTGACACGCTGTTAGTATGGAGGAAAAGCGGACGTGACGACAGGTTGTAGAGAACGCTAAAGGCAGTGCCTTAAATGCACGGCCCCCAATATAGTTGTCCAGACGGAAATCGGTAGAAATTCGGGAGAATGGTTGCCCCGGGAGATTTTCGGGAGGGGCACTGAACTTCGGGAGTCTACCGGGAAAATTAGGAGGGTTGGCAAGTATGAGTATTAGCGGTAAATGCGGTGTTACAGCGGCACCGACGCTCTAATGCTAAATTGATATTGCCTCAAGGGCCAGATTAAATTACACGGCGGGCCAAATTTGGCCCGCGGGCCAGAGTTTGACACAAATGGGTTAGAGTGTCCGCCCTGAGATCGGTAGGTCGTGAGTTCAAACCCCGGCCGAGTCATACCAAAGATTATAAAAATGGGAGCCATTACCTTCCTGCTTGGCACCCAGCATTAAGGGTTGGAATTGGGGGTTAAATCACCATAAATGATTCCCAGGCGCGGCACCGCTGCTGCCCACTGCTCCCCTTCACCTCCCAGGGGGTGATCAAGGGTGATGGGTCAAATGCAGAGAATAATTTCGCCACATCTAGTATGTGTGTGACAATCATTGGTACTTTAACTGTATATTTTACTTAATCTTCATTCATAATTACATTGTGATGTCATCATTTTTCATAAGGGCTTTTGTGAGCTGTTTCCTCCAAAAAAGTAAACTAGGGAAGACCAGACCCCGATACTGTTTTCCCATATGTTCATTTATCCAAACTATCAAAAGCTTTTCAACTTTGGGCCAAAACTTGTCGTTTTTTTTTTTACCATAATGAGCGAGAAAACATCTCGGGATGAAAACCACCCAAAAAACACATCCCCTTGATCACCCCCTGGGAGGTGAGGGGAGCAGTGAGCAGCAGCGGTGGCCGTGCCCAGGAATAATTTTTGGTGATTTAACCCCCAATTCCAAACCTTGATGCTGAGTGCCAAGCAGGAAGGTAATGGGTCCCATTTTTATAGTCTTTGGTATGACTCGGCCGGGGTTTGAACTCACGACCTACCGATCTCAGGGCGGACACTCTAACCCATTGGTGTCAAACTCTGGCCCGCGGGCCAAATCTGCTACCAGTCTGTGGAACGCTCTCCCTGACCACCTGAGGGCACCTAAGACTGTAAATGCTTTTTTAAAAAAGGCTTAAAAACCCTTCTTTTTTGTAAAAAAAAAAAAAAAAGCCTTTCTATCGATATGCATGCTGGTTCTAGCTATTGGGCTGTTTTTAGTTTAATATTTTATTTATTTTTATCATATTTTTATTATTATTACAGTATTTTCCGCACTATAAGGCGCACCTAAAAACCTAAAATTTTCTCAAAAGCTGACAGTGCGCCTTATAATCCGGGGCGCCTTATATATGGACCAATATTGAGCCACAACAGGTCTCACAACTACGGTAAGCAGGTGCCGATTTAATTTTCCCCCGTAGGAGATGAAGAGCAATAGAGCAACTTGAGGGTTCCAGGTTCGATCCCCGCTTCCGCCATCCTAGTCACTGCCGCTGTGTCCATGGGCAAGACACTTTTTCCACACTGGTTTAAATGTAACTTAGATATTGGGTTTCACGATGTAAAGCGCTTTGAGTCACTAGAGAAAAGCGCTATATAAATATGATCCACTTCACTTCATTCGATAAATGCCGCACACACATCGAGCAGGATGATACAAGAAGCTAACCGCTAAAGCAGGGGTCCCCCGCACTTTCAAACTTTTCAATTCGGGGGCCACTTTGGGTTAAAATAACTGGACTAGGGGCCAGGCTATATATCTGAGTCAGAAATGAAAAAAATATATATATATAATTTGTAGGGATGTCCGATAATATCGCCCGATAAATGCTTTAAATTGTAATATCGGAAATTATCGGTATACGTAATATCAGAAATTATCGGTATACGGACATACGACATATGGAGTCGGCGCGGACTACAAAGACGGACTCGCAAAATTTTTCAGGATTTATGCAGATCCCATATACAGATCAGCAGGAACCAAAAGGTAAGAAAAGTTGCTTTTAGAGATGTCCGATAATATCAGCAGTCCGATATTATCGGCCGATAAATGCTTTAAAATGTAATATCGGAAATTATCCGTATCGGTTTCAAAAATATATGACTTTTTAAAACACCGCTGTGTACACGGACGTAGGGAAAGGTACAAAGCGCAAATTAACCTTAAAGGTACTGCCTTTCCGTACCAGCCCAGTCACATAATAACTACGGCAACCATTTTCCTGAATTTCTCCCGATTTCCACCAGGACAACAATATCAGGGGCGTGCCTTAAAGGCACTGCCTTTAACATCCTCTACAACCTGTCTTCACGTCCGCTTTTCCTCCATACAGACAGCGTGCTGGCCAAGTCACATAATATATGCGGCTATTACACACACACAAGTGAATGCAAGCATACTTGGTCAACAGCCATACAGGTCACACTGAGGGTGGCTGTATAAACAACTTTAACACTGTTACAAATATGCGCCACACTGTGAACCCACACCAAACAAGAATGACAAACACATTTCGGGAGAACATCCGCACTGTAACACAATATAAACACAACAGAACAAATACCCGGAACCACTTGCAGCACCAACTTTTTTTCGGGACGATAAAATATATACTCCCCGCTACTCCCACCTCAACCCCGCCCATCTCAACCTCCTCATGCCCTCTCAGGGAGAGCATGTCCCAAATTCCAAGCAGCTGTTTTGAGGCATGTTTAAAAAAAATAATGCACTTTGTGACTTCAATAATAAATATGGCAGTGCCATGTTGGCATTTTTATCCATAACTTGAGTTGATTTATTTTGGAAAACCTTGTTACATTGTTTAATGTAGGGGTGCCCACACTTTTTCTGCAGGCGAGCTACTTTTCAATTGACCAACTCGAGGGGATCTACCTCATTTATATATATCATTTATATTTATTTATTTATGAAAGAGACATTTTTGTAAACAAGTTAAATGTGTTTAATGATAATACAAGCATGTGTAACACATATAGATGTCTTTCTTTCACGAAGACAAGAATATAAGTTGGTGTATTACCTGATTCTAATGACTTGCATTGATTGGAATCAGACAGTAATGATGATAACGCCCACATTTTCAAATGGAGGAGAAAAAAAGTTGTCCTTTCTGTACAATACCACATGAAAGTGGTTGGTTTTTGGCATCTAATTCATCCAGCTTCCATACACTTTACAAGAAAAACATTGGCGGCAAATTCCGTAGCTTGCTTGATTGACATTCACGGCACCCGAGGGTCTTGTGAGATGACGCTGGCTGCTGCCAGTTCATTATTATGAAAAAATGACAGAGAGGAAGGCGAGAAACACTTTTTATTTCAACAGACTTTCGCGCCGTCCCTTCCGTCAAAACTCTAAAGGCCGACTGCACATTTCCTATCTTCACAATAAAAGCCCTGCTTCATGCTGCCTGCGCTAACAAAATAAGAGTCTCGGAAAGCTGGCGTGCACAAGTGATGTGCACGCCAGCTTTCTGAGGGATCACTTGTGCACGCCAGTTTTCCGAGACTCTGTATTTAGTTAGCGCAGGCAGCATGAAGCAGGGCTTTTATTGTGAAGATAGGAAATGTGCAGTCGGCCTTTAGAGTTTTGACGGAAGGTACGGCGCGAGAGTCTGTTGAAATAAAAAGTGTTTCTCGCCTTCCACTCAGTCATTTTTAATAATAATGATCTTGCAGCAGCCAGCGTCATCTCACAAGACCCTCCGGTACCGTGAATGTCATTTAAGTGACGTCTTGGTGAAGATTGATGATCACTAATTTTTAGGTCTATTTTTTTTAAAAGCCTGGCTCGAGATCGACTGACACACCCCCCGCGGTCGACTGGTAGCTCGCGATCGACGTAATGGGCACCCCTGGTTTAATGCATCCAGCGGGGCATCACAACAAAATTAGGCATAATCATGTGTTAATTCAACGACTGTGTATATCGGTATCGGTTGATATCAGTGTCGGTAATTAAGAGTTGGACAATATTGGAATATCGGCAAAAAAGCCATTATCGGACATCTCTAATAATTTGTATTTTCTTTTTTTTGTTGTTGCATGTTTATATGAAGAAAACAATCGGAACTAAAGATGACATTGCAATGTACAATGTAATATTTGACATTGTTTGATAAAACATGCCATTTAACCCAATGTTCCAATTAGGTCCCTGCAGAAAAGTCCCTGGCATCACTCCAGTGGCCCTGTGGCAGGTAAGATGGGGGCTCCTTCTTTGTCATGATTGATGACTTTAAAACCAAAAGCAAAACCCAGATCTGCAATTTATTCACTCCGATAACTATTTCGTCATTTCAGCGAAAGGCTCGTACATGACAGAGGACAGAGAGCTGCATACAGTCATAGAAAAGAGCCCAGAAAGCAGCCCCACCACAAAGCCCAGGCAGGGCTTTCCCCCACCAGGTGCACCTTCTGGACCCCCCACAGGGCCTTTGAGCGCGGATCCCCAGTTGGGACGCCTCGTTGTGCCCGCAGGAGTTTCCCTTATACCCCAAGTGGAGTCACACTATGCACAGATACCCGGTTCAAGCCCCACGTCACCCACATCTGGAGTTTACAGCGTTCTGGCCAAAGACAGCAACCGAAAGGAAGGTCTGCATAATGTCAGAGGACAGGAAGAAGAAGCCACAGAGAATTGGAGGTAAGGAATGCAAAAATCAAACAAAAATGGAGACCAATTCCATGCTATGTCCCTGTGCCCTTACACCCCCTTCTTCAACAGCTGCTGGAACACATATCAAAATACAGTGGGGCAAAAAAAGTATTTAGTCAGCCACCGATTGTGCAAGTTCTCCCACTTAAAATGATGACAGAGGTCTGTAATTTTCATCATAGGTACACTTCAACTGTGAGAGACAGAATGTGAAAAAAAATCCAGGAATTCACATAGCAGGAAATTTAAATAATTTATTTGTAAATTATGGTGGAAAATAAGTATTTGGTCAACCATTCAAAACTCTCACTGATGGAAGGAGGTTTTGGCTCAAAATCTCACGATACACGGCCCCATTCATTCTTTCCTTAACACGGATCAATCGTCCTGTCCCCTTAGCAGAAAAACAGCCCCAAAGCATGATGTTTCCACCCCCATGCTTCACAGTAGGTATGGTGTTCTTAGGATGCAACTCAGTATTCTTCTTCCTCTAAACATGACGAGTTGAGTTTATTCCAAAAAGTTCTATTTTGGTGTCATCTGACCACATGACCACAATCCTCTGCTGTATCATCCATGTATCCATTTTGGTATAAACTGTTTGGAGGAAGAAGAATACTGAGTTGCATCCCAAGAACACCACACCTACTGTGAAGCGCGGGGGTGGAAACATCATACTTTTGGGCTGTTTTTCTGCTAAGGGGACAGGACGATTGATCCGTGTTAAGGAAAGAATGAATGGGGCCATGTATTGTGAGATTTTGAGCCAAAACCTCCTTCCATCAGTGAGAGCTTTGAATGGTTGACCAAATACTTATTTTCCACCATAATTTACTAGTAAATTCTTTAAAATTCCTACAATGTGAATTCCTGGATTTTTTTTTCACATTCTGTCTCTCACAGTTGAAATGTACCTATGATGAAAATTACAGACCTCTGTCATCATTTTAAGTGTGAGAACTTGCACAATCGGTGGCTGACTAAATACTTTTTTGCCCTACTGTACACTGTATTTTCCGGACTATAAGGCGCACTTAAAATACTCTTTTCCCCCTCAAAACTCGACAGTGTGCCTTAAAGCCCATTGTGCCTAATGTAAGGAATAATTCTGGTTTTGCTTACCGACCTAGAAGCTTTTTTATTTGGTACATGGTGTAATGATAAGTGTGACTAGTAGATGGCAGTCAAACATACATGTAGACTGCAATATGACTGAAGTAAACAACACCAACGTTTTATACATTCCATTGGAAATATAGAAAATTACACACAGCGCTCAAAAATCGATCAAAATGTTTTAGTACGACTTTGGCAAGCTATGAAGCCGCACTGTTTGATGGATTGTACTGTGCTTCAACATACGAGTATTATTATGGTATGTGTGTGTATAAAGTAAGACATATCATCTGGCGTTTTGTTTCACAATATTAGGCAAGAGCAACTTTTCTTACCTTCTGGTACCTGCTGATCTCTATTTGGGATGTGCATAAGTCCTGAAAATTTGCACACATCCGCGTTCGTAGTCGATAAGCTTCTTCTTTTTCTCTATCTTCTTGTCATGGGGTATTCAACCTCTGCTGTTGCCATTTTTAATATAAAGTAGTGTAAAGTTCTTACTTGTATCTGCCATTAAAGCGCTAAAACATACCGGTGTAGTGAGTTTGCATTATTCACCCAAGTAACTTTATATAGTAGAGAGTTCTGGTCGGACGATTTTTCACGGGACACATTTCTGGCGGATGAGGAGATGCTTCTCCGTTATTGATTTAAGTAAAGTCTGAATGTCATTAAAACAGTCGTCCTTGCACGCTACACCGCTACAACAAATATGATGGGGAGAAGACTCTGCGGAAGGTGAGCCACGTAAATAAGACCGCCCACAAAACGGCACATCCGGAAGCGACTGTCAGAAAGCGGCTTGACGATGATCTGTAAAACATAATCCATGCAACATTTACAACCATTACAAAGACAAGATATTTCATGTTCAAACTGGGAAACCTATTTTTTTTGCAAATAATCATTAACTTGGCGGCAACATATTTCAAAAAAGTTGGCACAGGGGCATTTTTACCACTGTGTTACATGGCCTCTCCTTTTAACAAAACTGTGTGAACATTTGGGTAATGAGAAGACCAATTTTGAAGCTTTTCAGGTGGAATTCTTTCCCATTCTTGCTTGATGTACAGCTTAATTTGTTCAACAGTCTGGGGTCCCCGTTGTGGTATTTTAGGCTTCATAATGCCCCACAGATTTTCAATGGGAGACAGGTCTGGACTACAGGCAGGCCGGTCTAGTACCCGCACTCTTTTACTACGAAGCCACGCTGTTGTAACACATGCCTTGGCATTGTCTTGCTGAAATAAGCAGAGGCGTCCATGATAACATTGCTTGGATGGCAACACATGTTGCTCCACAATCTGTATGTACCTTTCAGCAATAATGGTGCCTTCACAGATGTGTAAGTTACCCATGCCTTGGGCATTAATACACCCCCATACCATCACAGATGCTGGCTTTTGAACTTTGCGCCGATAAAAATCCGGATGGTTATTTTCCTCTTTGGTCCGGAGGACACGACGTCCACAGTTTCTAAAAACTATTTGAAATGTGGACTCGTCAAACGACAGAACCCTTTTCCACTTTGCATCAGTCCATCTTAGATGAGCTTGGGCCCAGTGAAGCGGTGGCGTTTCTGGGTGTTGTTGATGAATGGCTTTCGCTTTGCATAACTTGCAGTTACAGATGTGGCGACCAACTAGAGTTACTGACAGTGGTTTTCTGAAGTGTTCTTCAGCCCATGTGGTGATATCTTTTACGCACTGATGTCAGTTTTTAATGCATTAACGCCTGAGGGATCGAAGGTCATGGACCAATGTTGGCTTTTGGCCTTGCAGTGATTTCTCCAGATTCTCTGAACCTTTTGATGATATTACAGACCGTAGATGGTGAAATTCCTAAATTCTTTGCAATAGCTTATTGAGAAATGTTGTTCTTAAACAATTTGCTCATCCATTTCTTCACACAGTGGTGACCCTCGCCCCATCCTTGTTTGTGAATGACTAAGCATTTCATGGAAGCTGCTTTTATACCCAATCATGGCACCCACCTGTTCCCAATTAGCCTGTTCACCTGTGGGATGTTCTAAATAAGTGTTTGATGAGCATTCCTCAACTTTCTCAGTCTTTTTTGCCACTTATGCAAGCTTTTTTTAAACTTGTTGCAGGCATCAATTTCCAAATGAGCTCATATTTGCAAAAAAACAACATAGCTTACCAGTTTGAACGTTAAGTATCTTGTCTTTGCAGTCTTTTCAATTGAATATAGGTTAAAAAGGATTTGCAAATCATTGTATTTTGTTTTTATTTAACATTTACACAACGTGCCGACTTCAATGGTTTTGGGTTTTTTGTTCTACCTCGAGGCAGCTGCTACTAATGCTGCAATGAGGTTGAGGTTCATATCATCTGGTTGCCATGGAAAGATGGAAGTGTAAAAACACCTGCAATTCATGTTGTACATGCTTTGATTCTAATTTAATTAACGGATTGACCCTAATCTACTCTTGTCCCCCTGACTCTCAGCAACCAGCAGGAGGACAATCATTTTGGCACAACAGCCCCCTTCATGCAGCAGGAGGTCTGAGAGCCAACTGGGGTCTTCCTCCTCTCACAGTCCCCACCGCCTACAAGGTCACTCTAATCAAGGACCCCTGAACCAAATGTCGCAGCCACAAGATTTCTTCAGCTCTCAAACTCATTCGCCTCCTGTTCTTGGGGCCCAGACCTGCCAAGAGTGGAGGGACCCCTACACACCGGTGCAGTCCGAGGGGTCACGCGAGCAGGTAAAGTGGTAGAAAAAATTACGAGTTTATTAATATTGAAACCCCTCAATCATCCCCCTTTAAAGGAACATTACTCTAAAAAAATGTAACAGTACAAATGGCCCTCAGATTTCCAATGAGTTGCGTTCTTTAAAACGCATTGTAAATCGGATTGTACCAATGGTGGGCCGTGAGTTTCCCACCTAGGCCTTCAGCGATGTCCTGTGTCCAATTATTACCTCTAAAAATACCATCATTTATGTCACCACATGACCATTGCTGGAGAAATACTATACAGGAGGGGTCACCAACCTTTTTGAAACAAGAGCTACTTCTTGGGTACTGATTAATGAGAAGGGCTACCAGTTTGATACACACTTAAATAAATTGCCCGAAATAGCCAATTTGTTTAATTTATCTTTAATAAATAAATCTATATATATATATATATATATATATATGTATATATATATATATATATATATATATATATATATATATACAAAAATGGGTATTTCTGTCATTCCGTCACACATTTTTTTTTCCTTTTACGGAAGTTTTTTGTAGGGAATAAATGATTAAAAAAACACTTAATTGAACTTTTTAAAAGAGGTGAAAACACGAAAAAAAATGAAAATTACATTTTGAAATATAGTTTATCTTCAATTTCGACTCTTTAAAATTCAAAATTCAACCGAAAAAAATGAAGAGAAAAACTAGCTAATTCGAAATTTTAAAAGAATTTATGGAACATCATTAGTATTTTTTCTGACTAAGAATTAATTTGTGAAATATTTCTCAAACTTATAGGTTAAAATCCCAATTTCTGGCAAATCTAGAAAATCTGTAAATCATATTAAGACAAGCTTATTTCTAAAGAATCTTATTTGAATTGTGATTTTAAGGAGATTTTCCAGAACAAAAATTTTAAATACAATTCAAAAGACTTTGAAATAAGATTTATATATGATTCTACAGATTTTCTAGATTTGCCAGAATAATTTTGGGGAATTTTAATCATAATAAGTTTGAAGAAATATTTCACAAATATTCTTTGTCGAAAAAACAGAAGCTAAAATCCATCCATCCATCCATTTTCTACCGCTTATTCCCTTTTGGGGTCGCGAGGGGCGCTGGCGCCTATCTCAGCTACAATCGGGCGGAAGGCGGGGTACACCCTGGACAAGTCGCCACCTCATCGCAGGGCCAGAAGCTAAAATGAAGAATTAAATTAAAATATATTTATTATTCTTTACAATAAAAAAAAAAATACTTGAACATTGATTTAAATTGTCAAGAAAGAAGAGGAAGGAATTTAAAAGGTAAAAAGGTATATGTGTTTAAAAATCCTAAAATCATCTTTAAGGTTGTATTTTTTCTCTAAAATTGTCTTTCTGAAAGTTATAAAAATCAAAGTAAAAAAATTTAAAAAAAATTATTTAAACAAGTGAAGACCAAGTCTTTAAAATATTTTCTTGGATTTTCAAATTCTATTTGAGCTTTGTCTCTCTTAGAATTAAAAATGTCGAGCAAAGCGAAACCAGCTTGCTAGTAAATAAATACAATTTAAAAAATAGAGGCAGCTCACTGGTAAGTGCTGCTAGTTGAGCTATTTTTAGAACAGGCCAGCGCGCTACTCATCTGGTCCTTACGGGCTACCTGCTGCCCGCAGGCACTGCGTTGGTGACCCCTGCTATAAAGAAACACATTTACTGTGCATTGAATCTTATCAACAGTGTACAAAACAGGTTATTTTCTGGCGCATTTAAAAGTCAATAAAACCGCATAAGCATCTAAAACATATCCTATGTAGTACATTCAAAGTTAAAATTGCAAAAAAACATATTAAAAGTGAAAAAATAAAGAAACTAAATATCTCAACTCACAATTTGTGGAAATTCGAGCTTCTGACGTTGGCCGATATCGTCTCACAATGTGTAGTTTCTCTTTAAATATCCTTCTTGAAAATGGTCTTGCAAATGTATGTGTTGTGATCTCTAATCATAAAAGATGCAAACGAGGCGTGTTGGCTGAGTTCGTAAAGTTTACTCCAGAGCGTGCTCATCAAAAACGTCCCGCTGCCGGGGCTACTGTGGCATGCTGGGTAATGGAGTTCTTATGTTACCTCGCTCATAGCAACACTATATATCTGCCTTAGGCCAGCTAGAAGGCCTTACTGACAACCACTCATGATCTGATTGGCTATTGCAACTGTCTATCAACTGTATGTCCCCGTTCACTTACAGTTCACGGACGTCCGCATTGTTGATTCTGAAGGCCCCGGGCAGATTTGGTACAGCATGGCAACATAAGCTAGCTGAATTCTGATTGGATAAAAACTGTACAACCTAAAAACAACAGGAGCATAATATGACATAAAGAGAATATGAATACTTTTAGATATTTAGGGGAAGTAAATTCCATTCATCCATTTTCTACCGCTTGTCCCTTTCGGGGTCGCGGGGGGTGCTGGAGCCTATCTCAGCTGCATTCGGGCGGAAGGCAGAGTACACCCTGGACAAGTCGCCAACTGATCGCATTATTATTAGTTATTAGCATAAAAAAATCAGTTTTTTTTTTCTAATTACATTAAGTCATTATATTATCTATATTTATTTTTGCTATTCTATTCATTTTTTGTCGACAATATTTTTTGGGCCAACAAAACCTCACCTGCAGGGCAGGACACAAATGGCCCCCGGAGCCACACCTTGAAGGAGTGTCCCCTCTCTCTATCACTCCTTCAGTTTTAAGGTCCTTTTCCTAAGTCGGGGGTCGGCAGCCCGCGGATCTGGGGGCCGCATGCGCCTCCTTAGCGCCGCCCTACTTGCTTTTTGGAGCTTTTTCAAAAATATATTAAAAATGGAAAAAGATGAGGGGAGAAAAACATTTTTGTTGTTTTAATATGGTTTCTGTAGGAGGACAAACATGACACAAACCTCCCTAATTGTTATAAACCACATTGTTTATATTAAACATGCTTCACTGATTAAAGTATTTTGCGAGCGCCGTTTTGTCCTACTAATTTTGGCGGTCCTTGAACTCACCAGTTTGTTTACATGTATAACTTTCTCCGACTTTCTAAGACGTGTATTATGCCACTTCTTTTACTGTCTCATTTTGTCCTTCCAACTTATAACATTGTGCATGAATGCACAAAGGTGAGTTGTGTTGATGTTATTGACTTGTGTGGAGTGCTAATCAGACATATTTGGTCACTGCATGACTGCAAGCTAATCGATGCTAACATGCTATTTAGGCTAGCTGTATGTACATATTGCATCATTATGCCTCTTTTGTAGCTATATTTGAGCTCATTTAGTTTCCTTTAAGTACTCATAATTCAATTTATATCTCCTGACACACTATCTGTATGTAATATGGCTTTTAATTTTTTGCGGCTCCAGACGGATTTATTTTTGTATTTTTGGTCCAATATGGCTCTTTCAGCATTTTGGGTTGCCGACCCCTGGCCTAAGTAGTAGTTAGAGTGTCCGCCCTGTGATCGGTAGGTTGTGAGTCATAGAGAGACTATATAAATGGGACCCATTACCTCCCTGCTTGGCACTCAGCATCAAGGATTGGAATTGGGGGTTGAATCACCAAAAATTATTCTAGGGCGTGGCCACCGCTGCTACTCACTGCTCCCCTCACCTCCCAGGGGGTGAGCAAGGGTGATGGGTCAAATGCAGAGGACAAATTAGTGTGTTTGTAACAATCATTGGTACTTTAAAGGCCTACTGAAATGAGATGTTCTTATTCAAACGGGGATAGCAGGTCCATTCTATGTGTCATAATTGATCATTTCGCCATATTGCCATATTTTTGCTGAAAGGATTTAGTAGAGAACATCGACGATAAAGTTCGCAACTTTTGGTCGCTAATAAAAAAGCCTTGCCTTTACCGGAAGTAGCAGACGACGTGCGCGTGATGTCACGGGTTGTAGGGCTCCCCACATCCTCACATTGTTTATAATCATAGTCAATAGCAGCAAGAGCGATTCGGACCGAGAAAGCGACAATTTTCCCATTAATTTGAGCGAGGATGAAAGATTCATGGATGAGGAAAGTTAGAGTGAAGCACTAGAAGAAGAAAAAAGGCGACGGCAGTGGGAGCAATTCTGGTGTTATTAGACACATTTACTAGGATAATTCTGGAAAATCCCTTATCTGCTTATTGTGTTACTAGTGTTTTAGTGAGATTATACGGTCATACCTGAAAGCCGGAGGGATGTGGCCACGGGTGTGGTGACCGCCAGTGTCTCTGGGAGAAGCCACATTTCTCGCGACGAGGCGAAGCGAAGGCAGCCGTTGGGGCCGGGCTGAGATGTTTTTTTCCCCCCCTCCTCCACGGTGGAAGTGTCTCACGTTCGGGGGCGGCTGGTCGGAGGAGGCAAGAGAGTCCGCAGCTGCCTCTTTGACGCAAGCTCTCCGCTCATGTCTGCGGTAAGAGCCGACTTAATACCACCATTTTGTCACCGAAACCTGCCGGTGGTAGGGAACCATGTTTGCTTGACCACTCTGTTCCATAGTAAAGCTTCAGCGTCATCTTTCGGTAATGTAAACAAGGCAACTGTTGTGAACCGAGAGTCAGATCTTCACATGTTTATTTTTCCATCTTTGTTTCATTCTCTTCTGACCCACTTACTTCCTGTTTAGTCCGTTACCATGGTTACACATTGATTTCACCTGCTCCTCGTTTTCTACACACACCTGGTTCTCCTTGATTTCTCCCTATATAAGCTTTCCTCTTTTCTTTGTTCAGTCTGGGTCCATAAATATGCTTTGAGCAACAAGTATTGACTTACTTCACGTACGTATATTCTCGCTAGCTTTTCACTCTAAGCCTTTGTTTTATTCTAGCTCTCACGCCGATGAATTGTTTTTTCCTTTTTGTGTGCCTTCGTGCCAGTCTTAGTTTTTCTGGTTTCTATTCCTAGCTTTTATGCTAGCGCCCTTGGTTTATTTTGTCTGTTAGCTCCAGTCTTTTTGTTCGTAGCCTGCTTTTGTTAAGTTTAATAAATAATTTAAACTTACCTTAGGGAGGTTGTGGCGCAGTGGGAGAGTGGCCGTGCGCAACCCGAGGGTCCCTGGTTCAAATCCACCTAGTACCAACCTCGTCACGTCCGTTGTGTCCTGAGCAAGACACTTCACCCTTGCTCCTGATGGCTGCTGGTTGGCGCCTTGCATGGCAGCTCCCTCCATCAGTGTGTGAATGGGTAAATGTGGAAGTAGTGTCAAAGCGCTTTGAGTACCTTGAAGGTAGAAAAGCGCTATACAAGTACAACACATTTATTTATTTATTTACCATTGCTGTGTACTTGTCGATGCATCCACGGAGGGACAAACCCGGCATTACTATGCCAACCGGTCCTTACAGAAACAAGGAAACACCGGCTGTGTTTGTGTTGCTAAAGTCTTAAAGGCGGCCGCAATACCCCGCTTCCCACCTACATCTTTCTTCTTTGACGTCTCCATTATTAATTGAACAAATTGCAAAAGATTCAGCAACACCGATGTCCACAATACTGTGTAATTATGCGATTAAAACAGACGACATATAGCTTGCAACTATGCTGGAACAAAATGTCCGTGACAATCCGTGACATCACGTGCACGCGTCATCGTACTGCAACGTTTTCAACAGGATACTTTGCGGGAAATTTCAAATTGCAATTAAGTGAAATAAACCGGCCGTATTGGCATGTGTTGCAATGTTAATATTTCATCATTGATATATAAACTATCAGACTGCGTGGGTCGGTAGTAGTGGTTTCAGTAGGCCTTTAACTTTTATTCAACAAGATATTTTTATATATTTTGGCCACTGTATCTGTAATTCGTTGGCGTTCCACTAGATGGAGCTCCTACCGCAGTTAAAAAAACACTGTTAAGAGATGATATCCTCTACTCTCCAGTAAGTCTCACCTTCCATATTTTCCTCAATCACAGAACAACAGACCAATATGAAGTTCATCAGGAGCCATTGACTAACACCAGAGTGGCCCAGGGACAAGTGGCGCCGTCCCCTTCACTACTCCAACCTCAGCATCAGCACCCCTCCTCCTCCTCCCAGACACCTTCTCGTCACTACAGCGACTCTGCGGTTATTCATTACCAACACAGGGATCAAAGCGAGCAGCAAAGAGACAAAGAGCACCCACTGACCCGTCTGGAGAACGCCCTCGTGGAGGTCCAACAAAGCACCGGCCCTGGCTGTGTCGTCTCCGCCGGTAGCCATGACAACGGCACATCGGGTGACGGCATCCAGGGGCCCTCTCGAATCTCTCGGTGCTGGAGAGGGTCAGCCGCTTTGAGCACCGCGAGCGTGCAGGAAAGCAACGCAGCTATAGCATCACTCATGGCCACAAGACCTCTCATTGGGTCAGTATAAACCAGGGGTCACCAAGGCGGTGCCCGCGGGCACCAGGTAGCCCGTAAGGACCAGATGAGTCACCCGCTGGCCTGTTCTAAAATAGCTTAAATAGCAGCACTTACCAGTGAGCTGCCTCTATTTTTTTAATTTGATTTATTTACTAGCAAGCTGGTCTCGCTTTGCTCGACATTTTTAATTCTAAGAGAGACAAAACTCAAATAGAATTTGAAAATCCAAGAAAAAATTTTAAAGACTTGGTCTTCACTTGTTTAAATTAATTAATTTATTTTTTTACTTTGCTTCTTATAACTTTCAGAAAGACAATTTTAGAGAAAAAATACAACCTTAGAAATGATTTTAGGATTTTTAAACACATATACCTTTCTACCTTTTAAATTCCTTCCTCTTCTTTTCTGACAATTTAATCAATGTTCAAGTTTTTTTTTTATTATTGTACA